>NW_026867631.1:232637-532637 GCF_020745735.1 Hemiscyllium ocellatum
TATATATGTGAGAAAGTGGGTACCTGTGTAAATGTAATTGGTATAAGTCTGTGAGTGGGTGCATGTGTGCGTGAGAGTGCAGGGTGGTCATGTGTGAGCATATGAGAGTGTGTGAAAGAGTGTCTGTGTGGTGTGTTTGTGTGTGCGCGTGTGTGCGTGTGTACATATATACAGTGCAATGGGGTCACCTGTAGTATGACATGAACGCAAGGTTCCGTTTGAGTTCATCCCCATGGGAACTGAACTTCGCAATCAGGCTCTTTTCAATCAGTCTGCGATTTGCTTGTCCCAAGTCCACCTTGTAAGATGGCCACCCGAAGATCCGAAGCCAAATGTCCCTTCCTGTAAACATGTTCCTCAATGGGGAGGGAACACTCTGCCTATTGATTCTTGTGCAGTGCACATTCATTGTTTGCTGAAACCTCTGCTCAGTCTCACAAATGTACCATGCTCAGGTATCTTTGCATGCAGTGGATGAGATGGACCATGTTGGTCGAGTCATTTGAATGGCTGTCACTTACAAGTTGGATTGTGTACCCAAGTGTAATGGAGGCATCTGTGTCGACACTCTGACACTATAGCAACAAATGAATGGACAGTATGTTCTCTTCTGACATTACCGGGATATTCTATAGCTGACATTCCTCAGAACATTCTATATACAACATTCTGTTGCCGCAATTCCACAGAATATTCCGGAACAACATATCCGACATTCCCCGCAGCATTTTGTTACCAACATTGTCCGGAATATTATATACCCAGCATTACCGAGAAGACTCTATAACTGACATTTCCCAGAACATTCTATACCAACCATTCTCCACCCGACATTCCGCAAAATATTTATATTTGTCATTCCCCAGAAAATTTTATACTAAACATTCTCTACCTGACAATCCCTTGAACATTATGTCGCCAAAATTCTCTGGAACATTCAAAACGGGACTTTTTGCACAACATTTTATAACTAACATTCTCTGGGACGTTCGATACCCGACTTGCCCTTGAACCTTCTGCAACCGACATTCCCTGGAATATTCTGTATCAGACATTACCTGGAACATTGTATAACTGACATTCTCAGAAACATTCAACAACTGACATTCTGCGGAATATTCAACTCCTGACATTATTTTGAACCGCCGGATACCAGTGAACTGAACAAAGGATAAGATCCCGAAGGAAGAGATCCCGTTCCAGGGAGAAGGAAAAACTGTTCCGAATTCCCGTCAGGTAGTTAAACGGAAGAATACTGCATCCCTTCGTTAACATTTGTTCACGACATCATACCGCCTACAGTTGAGACTAAAACACAGAAATTCCCAACGTTCGCTTTTCTTCATGGAACTCGGAGATAATTCTTCAGGACAGCAACGTTTTCACGCTCCGTATTCTTAACAGGAAAGAACGTGTGCTTGAGTGGCTGAGTGTGTGGGAATAGTTGAGAAGACATTTGTTCTTATGAATTGGGTCTCTGTGTGTTAAGGAAGCGATAGTTTCTGGTTTTAGAACACATTTTCGTCAGTACTTCAGACCTTCCCATTTGTGTTTTTATTGCTGCTCCATCTGTTTTAATACATCTCTGTGTAAAGTGACACAGTTGAAAGTCTCACTGGAGCCACAATAAAACTGTTCCCTGTGCCTCTGATGTATAATGTGTTGGTTTTATTTTCTTACAGTTAATGTACTGACGATCTACGTCCTGCTTTACAAAGATTGTGGATTGTCTCCATGTGTCAGACGTTACCTGGGGGCGATGGCAGTAGCGGACCTACTGGTCATTATCCTCGACCTGATGATTGCGACACATTCCTATTGTTTATGAGGAACAGTTCTATTTCCTGTCCTCCATCCACGTGTGTAATATCCACGCTGTCCTGCTTTATACAGCCACTGACTGTTCTGTCTGGTTCACCGTCACTTTCACTTTTGATCGTTTCTTGGCCATTTGTTCCAGAAGAATGAAAAGTAAATATTGCAGTGAAAAAATGGCAGCTGTGGTTCTAGGAGCAGTGACTGTGCTGAGCTGTTTAAAGAACATTTTCTGGTATTTTATGCTCACAGGTCGGTATCAGCTTGGCAACGTCCCCTCGTTTTGCTTTGTACCATTCTTTATTCGACAATCCCCTGTCTGGATCACAATCGAGTTCATACACCACATTCTAAACCCGGCTCTCCCATTTCTTCTGATTCTGCTGCTCAATATTTTCACCGTCAGACACATTTTAGTGAGCAGCAGTGCCCGCAGGAGACTCCGGGCTCACACCAACGGGGATGCTCAGACTGACACTGAAATGAGAAACCGAAGAAAATCCATCATTTTACTGTTTGTGATCTCAGCCAATTTCATACTGTTGTGGTCAACGTTAATGCTGTATTCTATATGGAAGCGGATGCATGAATTTGGGTTTCAGTCTGTGTCTCTAGATTTCTTTGTGCAGGAATTGGGTTTCATGCTACAGCTCCTCAGTTGCTGCACAAACACCGCAATTTATGCCGTGACCCAGACAAAGTTCAGACAGCAGCTGAAAACTATGCTGAAGTATCCCCTAAACCAAATTCTTCAATCAATTAAATTCACCCATTCATGAATCCATCCGGGATCTTCTCATTTCAGTTCAATGTTGCAGCAATGAATTCTCCTTCGCGATGGTAACAACCTAAGGGTAGTTCTGGTTTCGCCAGCCTTATACCACAACGGGGTTGCAGGGACACAGTTCAATGTTTCTCTCAAATTAGGGTCGGGTGAGAAAAGACGCCTTCCCACTAAATGTATTGATTACTTCAAGTTGTAAACAATGAAAACAATCACTAAAACGTGCCGAGCAGAAGAGTGACCACAGTTATTTGCGATTGTGTTGAAGAAACTGAGCTGGGAGAAGAGAGAGAGAGAGAAAAAGAGAGAGGGAAAGATGGGGAGGGTAGCGGGGATTGAAACAGGCATTGGATTCAAGTCAATGTCCTTGCTTTCACCTCTGCGTTCCACACTGAGATCTAGCCTTCGGCAGAAATCAACTCTTGTTTCAATTCCGCCATCGCCATTCAAGCATGTGTCTCCCTATCTCGTTCACCATCCCTCACTCTTCCTCTCCCTTCTCTTGCACTCTCTCCCCGTTTTGTCTCGTTCGGTTTTTCCTCATTTCTCTCGTTCCCTCACTGCACACGCTCTATTTCTCTCCCTCTCTACCTTTCACTCTCTCTTCCCTCCTCTCTCTCACTGTCTCACACCCCATCGCTGAACTCGCTGCCGCGCTTCTCAATCTGCCTCACCATTTCTCTCACTCTCCAGCTGCCTCGTCTCGTTCCTGTCTTTCTTCCTCTCGCTCATCCTTCCCTCCCCCTCACCATCCACAACTTTCTATTCTCTCTCCACCCTCTCCACCTCCACACGCGTCCATCCTGTCTAGACATCACCTATCTCTCGGTTAGAGAAAGAGGGAAAGACAAGCGAGACACAGTGTGTTAGATCGAGAGGGATTGGGGGAGGTGGAGGTGAGAGAGGCATAGTCAGATGGAAGGGAGGGTCCAGAGAGAGAAAAAGTCAGACAGAAGGAGAGGAAAACGAGAGAAGGAGAAGGTGAGACAGTCAGAGACAGGGAGAGCGTGAGAGAGTGAGTCAGACTGAGAGAGAGAGGGGGGAGAGTGAAACAGGGAGAGGGAGAGGGACAGAGTCAGACGAAGGGAGAACATATACAGAAACGGGATGGGGCCAGGCGGAGTGGAAGGGATGGAAATACAAATGGACAGGGAGAGTGAGAGAGGGAGGGAAGATTGATATAGACAGGGGTGCGAGAGGAGGGAGTGATTGGGTGGGCAGGCGTGCGAGAGAGATGGACTGAAATAAGAGAGATTGAGAGTATAGAGAGTGAGAGCTGGTGACAGGGAGAGGGAAGGGTGAATAGCGAGAGAGGGAGAGAGGAGAGAGAGTAGAGATGAGACACAGAGTAGGAGCGGGTGCAGAGAGACAGAACGTGGGAAGGTTTGGAGAGACAGAGGAGAAGGGAGCGAGCGGAAAAAGGGAGGCAGAAGAGAGGAGATGAGCGAAAGTGAGGAGAGAGAGAAAAGTTGAGAGAGTAGAGGAGAGAGGGGGTTTGTTTCAACTGAAAAAGATGTTTGGTTTATTTAAAATCCGTCAGAAATAAAGTGATATTAAATCTTCACTGACCAAAATATACGAAATGTAAACGTGACCTTCAGTACACTTCCCATAGACCAATCAAACAACTGTCAGTGATTGTCCATAAATCTGGATTTTGTGAACAGGACTATGTCCCAGGCAACATCACCATCCTCTCTGTTATGTGTTTTTTTCCCACTGACAAGCCAGAGCAAGGGTGGGGGAGGGGTGAGTGGGGGTGTGGGAAGCTTTTTGACATACAGACAATATATTACTCGGTATGGATGCCTGATCCTGTGGCTGCTAGTCTGGGTTGTGGCAGGTTATGAAGAAGATCTGATCATCGCCAATCGACCTGCTGTAGATACCCCTCTCTATTTAATAAATCAGAAAGAGTGGACACTGCGCAGTACTTATGGGAAGGAAGGACCATCTTCCCATTTTCAAGACACCCCAAAATGATATGTAGCAGCTTGTCTTCTGAATGGGATCGACTTCAAACAAATCAAACGTTCATGAAATGGAATAACCCAGCAACAGCCGAATCACACTCTGTAAAACTCATGCATTCCACTACCTCGCAGCCCGGCATATCTCCCACGCTCTTGTAACCACGAAGCCAGTATTCATCCTGGTTAGTGAAGAGTGTAAAAGCACATGCTGGGAGAAGTACCAGCCTAACTTTGATATGACCAGATGATCTGGAGAAGCTCACATTGTCTTCAGCGAGAAAACAAGCCGACTTCCATTCGAAACAGCATGGATTGATAGAGCTCAGTGATCCCTCAATCAGTGTTTCAAATCTGTCCCTGCGGTCCTGCCACGTTTTTATAAGAGATAGTAGGCAATTAAAGTGATCATTGAAAGAGCAGGCTGCTCTCCAACAATGAGATATTCGGTTAAAGGCGGAGCACAGCATGTCAGGAAAAATAAAATAAGTGTTGAATTTGTAACAATCTTCAGCCAGAAGAGGTGAGCAGATGATCAATTTCTGCTCAGTGGGCCCCAGCATCACAGACCCCAAGCTTTAGACAATTCGATTCACTCCATACTATATCAAGGAGTAGCTGGCGGTACTGGAAACTTGATTCCACCAGTCTCGGCAAGCTGTTCCATTCCAGCAAGAACATTGGCATCTACCAATATTGTGAAAAGGACACGAAAATTGCCAGGCTTGGGCTGACAAGTATTAATTAACAATTATACCGCACACATATCAGACAATGGCGATCATGAACCACCTCAACCTCGCTATTTAACATCAAAAGACATTGCCATTGCTGTTACCATTGTAACGAACATTCTGAGGTTTGTTCCAAGAACAAACAGCTGCTATGGTTGGAAAGTCAGATCAGAAGTCAGGAATCCTGCAGCTTGTCACTTGTCTGCATGTCCATTATCTCCGAGGTTCAAGTCAGGAATATGAATGAATGACTGCATCTCCAACAGTACTCAAACAGCTTGACACGACTAAAGCCCAAGCAGTCCACTTGATCGTCCCCATTCACAATCACCAACAAACCTTCTCTCCAACGAAAACAGCCTCAGTTCCCTGGGCCTTTCCTCCTAAGAACTTCCTTCCATACCAGGCAACATCGTAGTAACGTACTCTGAATCATTTCCAAAGCGTCCGCATCTTTCCGATAATGTGGTGATCAGAACTGCATGCAAAACACCAGGTGCGGTCTTACCAATGTCTTGTTCAGCTGAAGCATGACCTCGTGGTTCCGAAACTCAATCCTCCAACCAATAAAAAGGCAGCAGATCATATGTCTTCTTACTTACCCATCACCCTGAGTCTTAACTTTCAGGGATTATATCTATGAACACTCTGTTCATCTACACAGTCAGGACTTTTACCATTAGCCCAGAACATCCACATTCCTGTTACTTCTTACGAAATGAACTTGCTCACATATTTATCGCATGAAACTTCATTTGTCACTTCTCAGCCAGTCTCCGCATCTTACCTGGGTCAAGATTAGAGTAGTTCTGGAAAAAATAAAACACAGTAGGGCCAGCAACATCCGAGTAGCTGGATATTCCTGCTCCTCGATTGCAGCCTGATTTGCTCTGCTTTTCCATAACAACTCTAACCTTGACTCTAATCTCCAGCACCTGCAGTATCCACTTCTCACCTATCTTATATACGCCACACTGTTAACCACAACATTATTCGGCACTATCTACAACTCTGCCTACCTTAGTGCCATTTGTAACTTTGCTAACTCATCCTTCCAGCACGACCTCAGAACATTTCTGAAATTGACAAACAGCAGTGACTCCAAAACAGATTATTGCGACACACTGCTAACTGAGTACCAAGTTGAATATTTCCCATCAACCATCATCCCTGTCTTCTTTCATTTAGCCAATTTCTAACCCAAACCATTAAATCACCTTCAAGCCCCAAACTCTGTATTTTGTGCAATACCTTACCACGTGGAAACGTATCAAGCGCTTTTATGAAGTCCACATGCACCATATCTGTGGACTTACATTCATCCATCTGTTTTGTCACCTTCTCGAAGAACTCAGTAAGGTTACTGGAGGCAGACTAACCTTTCCCAAAACCGTGTTACCCAACGCTAATTAATTAGTCCTTTCCAGATGATTCTCAGTATTTCCATCATTCTAGCCACAAGCGAAGTTAGGCTGACTGGCCTAAGATTATCAAGTTTCTCCTGACTCGCCTTCTTGAAAACGGAACAATATTTGCTATCCACCGTTGTCTGTTACGATGATTACATAAAGATCGAAGCCAAATGCCCGACAATCTATTCCCCGCTCTCGCCCCACCACACGCATCCCAGAGAATCCAAGGATAAATCCCATCCTGCCGAGAGAGGTCTTATCTAATTTCAGATCTTCCAAAATTGCTAAAACTTCGTCTTTGGCAACTTGAGCTCCAATTAATCTTGTTACCTGTACCTCCGTGTTGTCAGTCACATGACACATTGTCTTCCCAATTCTATGCATCCTAAATCTTGTCTAATTGCATGATCATTGCCGTACCACCATTCATGTCTTTTTTGCTGCGGTATATACTTAACACTTCCATTGCCTTTGTAAACATAACCGAATTATGGTCACTATCACCAAAGTGCTCGCCTAACTCTAAAACTAATACCTGGCTGTGTTCATTCACCAGTACCAAATGCAGTACGGCATCACCTCTTCTTAGCCCATCTATATACTGTGTCAGAAAACCCTCGTGCACACATTGAGCAGAACCTGACACACCTAAACTACTGCCAGTCAATTTTGGGAAAGTTAAAGACCCCCATAACAACCATTCGGTAACTATCGCTCCCATCGAGACTTATCTTTGGTATCCTTTCCTCTACATTCCTACAACCATTCGGAGGCCGACAGAAAACTCCCATCAGAGTGTGTCTCCTTTCCTGTTTCTAACTCAGCCCACAGCACCGCATTGGATAAGTCCTTAACCGTTATCTCAGCTGTTGTAGTACTTCGTTTGATTATTAATGCCGTCCCCACCTCTTTTTACCATTTTCTCTGTTGTTCTTGAAACATGTAAATCTCAGAATCTGCAACAATCATTTATGTTACTCTTTTAGCCATGTCTCTGAACGGAACACATATCTTGTGTCAATACAGGCTTGTTGGGCTCTTGGGCTTGTTCCTGTGTTAATCTTTTCTTTCAGACAAGGTTTTCTACAAGGCAGTGGCGAGATGCTGACTGAATAATTACTGATGATCAACCGGAATATGAACTTAGGTCACCCTTCGTCAATTGTCATCTTCATATCTCCATCTCACTATGGGGAAACTCAGTATGGAGAATTTGAAATGAAATTCAGAGCAGAAAAGTGGTGACGCCATCTCGTCCCTCGTACCTGCGAACTTCTATCGTCTTCGCCAAGGTCTTTGGAAATGCTGCACAGACAGAAGTTGCATGCACCCACACTGACCAGTGCTGGCATCTATCGCATGCCAGCCTCACTATGCCAAGCATGCCAGGCACACTGCTATTACATTTCTGTAGTTCAATCGTGTAGCTCAGGGTGCACCAACAAATCTCATTGAAATGCTGCTGCAAGGACTCTGTGCTCAGCGGCATACATCCAGCTTTTGACCTGCCTCTCTGGGCCTGCTCACTGGGTGTGGGTGCGTCTTCACACTCACTTTGACCTAAATTGAATACTCACGGGATTAGTCCCTTGCCTTTACTGCCTTTTGGAGTTTTTGCCCCCAGCCAAAGCTGCCAGGTTTACACGACTGCTATATTGTTTTGTTAGGTACAACAGACACAAACCAATACGCTTGATATCATTGTCCAAAATCAGTCACGGTGCACAGCACAGCGAGCCAAGGGGAGTCTCAGGCAACAAGACCGTGTACACACTTTCACTCAGCCTGTCGCGATTGTTATGGCAAGGACCCTTCCCCTATTAGGGGTGAGGCGCTGACTGCTGGGGAGACCCCATTCCACGTGCTTCTTTCTGCCTTATTGAGGGATGGTTCCTTAGGCAGATGCAAGTCGCTTATACAGAGGTTATCGATGTACAGCTGGAAGAAATGTAGGGAGGTGTTCTGAATCAGTAAAGAGGCAGCACATCCAGACAGCAGAGTTGGGAAAATGAGTAAAGAATTGGTTAGAGAGAGTCCCAGAGAAGATGCTACAGTTAATGTGAGTGGGAGAACATGAGCCGTGCGCGTGAGAGGGTAGGTGCAGTAATAGAGACAGAGTGATTGCGAGGTCACAAACTGTAGATGGTGATACGTACCGTGATGGAATGGAGAAGGTCGCTGACCTCCGTCGTTCATGCAGCACATTAACCAGAAGGCTGGCACCTCACTGACCCAAAGAGTAAACATCAGACCAGATTGGGAGGGATTGGATTCATGGCCTCCAGAGTCACTCCTGGAGCAAGGTAATGTCCCTTCCCTGTACCATACCATCCACCAGAACCTCGGGGGTTTGTCCAGAAAATGAGGCCCCAGTTTATTTCTCCTTCCGCCATGTCCAGGAAGTTGAAGATTGAGAATTCAAGAGTCTACTGATGTTTCAAATACGACAAAAGTAACAGGGAGGCTGATCCATTTGGATATCCAGGCAGTGGGCAGTTGTTGTGACGAGGGGGAAAATCATTGGGTTAGTCTCAGATGAGAGGAAGAACATTACCCCAGGGAAAGTAATTAATGAGGAAGATTGGGCATGGTATTAAGAGGAAATGCAGTTAAATTTGTAGAGAGAAAACGTTCATGAACCTCAACTAAAATGAGACATGACAAAACCATACGATGCATTCAGCCTTTCTGACTCGACCAAAATAGGAAGTGTTCCAAATATGACTTGTATATATTGGGAGTGAAAAATCATGGAGTGGGGATTATAAAGGAGTTTCACTTCTTTAAATCTGATTAACACTATGTTTATGGCCATTAAGCGAAACCGCAGGAACATCCCCTGCCTTTTACTGACTACCGTTCTCCATTCCGTACTGGATAAAGTAGGGGAAACTGGATGACGGCTAACGCTGCAGCTTGGATTATTATGGAGCAAGGGGTAACTGAATGGTTCGAAGTTGGAATTCTGTGACCCACGAAAACGTTCAACGAGGAATTCCCAGGGACTCCAGGAGAGACGGCTTGCATTTATTCGAGGAAAGCCGTGTGTAATTACCTGGGAGGGATTTAGAATGGAGAGGTTGTAGAGGTCTGGAAGTGTGTAGGGGTGACACCGTCAGAAATCTGTCAGGACTATTGGATGCAACACAGCTAGTTAGACATTGGAGACAGTTACATAGAAGGGAAAATTGTTGGGTATAAAAGCGCATAGCTCCAAGCCTTCAGCCTCACTCTCTCGGCGGAGCAGGTAACGGCTGTCTGGTGGCATTTTTTTAAAATCGCGGTATAGTCCAGTTATTGTTTTTTTAACGGCAAAAATTTAAAGTTTTTTTAAGCGCCTAGCGGACCCGGAAGCTGGTGCCGCGCTAGATTATCTGGGAAAGTTTTTTTTTATAAAAGCGAGCAGGCAAGAAACCCGAGGCACTACAGGGGTAGAGCCTCCCACCCGCCCTCCTCCTCTAACCTAATAA
This sequence comes from Hemiscyllium ocellatum, assembly GCF_020745735.1. Classification (NCBI taxonomy): domain Eukaryota; kingdom Metazoa; phylum Chordata; class Chondrichthyes; order Orectolobiformes; family Hemiscylliidae; genus Hemiscyllium; species Hemiscyllium ocellatum. Next base: position 242,823 of record NW_026867631.1, read on the forward strand.
TAAGACCCGTTGTGGTAAGCAGGTAAGTGCTGCATTTTGCTTGTTTGTTTCTTTAGATCTAGTTTTTAAAGTATACCTTTTAGAGGGATGGCAGCAAAGGCAGTGCAATGTTCCTCTTGCAACATGCATGAGGTAAGGGAACCATTAGCGTCCCTGCTGATTACACTTGCAAGAAGTGCACCCATCTCCAGCTCCTCCAAGACCGTGTTAGGGAACTGGAGCTGGAGTTGGATGAACTGCGGATAATTCGGGAGGCAGAGGTGGTCATAGATCAGAGCTTTAGGGAAGTAGTTACTCCTAAAGTTACAGAGAGATGGGTGACAGTGAGGGGGAGTGGGAGGAAGCAGCCTGTGCATGGACCCCCTGCGGTCATTCCCCTCAAGAACAAGTATACCGTTTTGGATACTTGTGGGGGTGATGATTTTCCAGGGATAAGCAACGAGATTCAGGCCTCTGGCACGGAGCCTGTCCCCGATGCTCAGAAGGGAAGGGTGGAGAAAGGTAGAGCAATAGTTATTATTAGGGACTCAATAGTGAGGGGCACAGATAGGCGGTTTTGCGGGGACGACAGAGACTCACGATTGGTATGTTGCCTCCCAGGTGCAAGGGTACGTGATGTCTCTGATCGTGTTTTCCGGGTCCTTAAGGGAGAGGGGGAGCAGCCCCAGGTCGTGTTCCACGTTGGCACCAACGACATGGGTAGGAAAAGGGGTAAGGTTGTTAAGCAGGCTTTCAGGAGCTAGCTTGGAAGCTCAGAGCTAGAACGAACAGAGTTGTTGTCTCTGGTTTGTTACCCGTGCCACGTGATAGAGAGTCAGGAATAGGGAGAGAAAACAGTTAAATGCGTGGCAACAGGGATGGTGCAGGCGGGAGGGATTCCGGTTTCTGGACAACTGGGGTTCTTTCTGGGGAAGGTGGGACATCTATAAACAGGATAGTCTACACCTGAACCTGAGGGGCACCAGTATCCTTGGGGGAGAGGTTTGCTAGTTCTCTTTGGGAGGGTTTAAACTAACTCTGCAGGGGCATGGGAACCTGGACTGTAGCTTTAGGATACAGGACCTTGAGTGTAGGGAGGTTAGGAACATGGCATCGATCTCAAAGGGGTGTGCCTGTAAACAGGAAAGTGGCTTGAAGTGTGCATACTTCAATGCCAGACGTATAAGAAATAAGGTAGGTGAACTTGCATCGTGGGTTGGTAACTGGGACTTCGATGTTGTGGCCATTACAGAGACGTGGGGTAGAACAGTGACAGGAATGGCTGTTGCAGGTTCCAGGGTTTAAATGTTTTAGCAGGGTCAGAGATGGGGGTAAAAGAGGAGGAGTTGTGGCATTGATTGTCAAGGATAGTATTACAGCGGTGGAAAGGACGATGGAGGAAGACTTGCCATCTGAGGTAGTTTGTGCTGAGGTTAGAAATAGGAAAGGTGAAGTCACCCTGTTAGGAGTTTTCTACAGGTCTTCTAATAGTCCGAGAAAAGTAGAGGAAAGTATTGCGAGGATGATTCAGGAGAAGAGTGAAAGTAGCAGGGTGGTTGTTATGGGGGACTTTAACTTCCCAGATATTGACTGGGAAAGCTATAGCTCGAGTTCGTTAGATTGTTCGGTGTTTGTCCAATGTGTTCAGTAGGGTTTCCTGAAACAATATGTAGACAGGCCAACAAGAGGTGAGGCTATACTGGATTTGGTTCTAGGTAATGAACCAGGCCAGGTGTTAGACTTGGAGGTAGTTGAGCACTTCGGGGATAGCGACCACAACTCGGTGACTTTTACTCTAGTGATGGAGGGGGATAAGTGTGCACTGCAGGCAAGAGTTATAGCTGGGGGCAGGGAAATTATGATGCGGTGAGGCATGACTTAAGATGTGTGGATTGGAAACATAGGCTTCAAGGGAAGAACACAAATGATATGTGGAGATTGTTCAAGGAACAGCTAATGGGATTCCTTGATAAGTATGTACCAGTCAGGCAGGGAGTAAAGGGTCTCGTGAGGGAGCCGTGGTTTAATAAAGAATTGGAATCCCTTGTGAAAGGGAAGAGGGCAGCCTATGTATAGATGAGGCGTGAAGGTTCAGTTGGGTCGATTGAGAGTTATAAGGTAGCCAGGGAGGATCTAAAGAGAGAGCTAAGAGCAGCGAGAAGAGGACATGAAAAGTCCTTAGTTGGTAGGATTATGGAAAACCCAAAGGATTTCTATAGGTATGTCAAGGAATAAAAGGATGACTAGGGTAGTATCGGTCCAGTCAAGGATAGTAGTGGGAAGTTGTGTGTGGAGGCGGAGGAGATTGGAGAGACACTAATCAATACTTTTCGTCAGTATTCACTCAGGAACAGGACACTATTGTTGATGTGAATATTGAGTCACAAGTGATTAGGATGGATGGCCTTGAGGTAAATAGAGAAGAGGTCTGGGGAATACTGGAAAGGATGAAAATAGATAAGTCCCCTGGGCCTGATGGCATTTATCCTAGGATCTTCTGGGAAGCTTGGGAGGATATAGCGGAGCCATTGGCCTTGATTTTTATGTCGTCATTGTCTACCGGAATAGTGCCAGAAGACTGGAGGATAGCGAATGTGGTCCCCTTGTTTAAGAAGGGGAGTAGTGATAGCCCTAGTAACTATAGGCCAGTGAGTCTCACTTCTGTTGTGGGCAAAGTCTTAGAGAGAATTGTAAGGGATAGGATTTATGAACATCTGGATAGGAATAATGTGATCAAGGATAGTCAGCATGGTTTTGTGAAGGCAGGTCGTGCCTCGCAAACCTTATTGAGTTCTTTGAGAAGGTGACCAAGGAAGTGGTCGAGGGTAAAGCAATACATGTGGTGTATATGGATTTTAGCAAGGCATTCGATAAGGTACCCCATGGTAGGCTAATGCAAAAACTACGAGTATGGCATTGAGGTTGCATTAGAGGTTTGGATTAGGAATTGGCTGGCTGGAAGGAGACAGAGGGACAGTAGTTGATGGTATAGGTTCATCTTGGAGTGCAGTTACTAGCGGTGTTCCACAAGGATCTGTTTTGGGACCATTGCTGTTTGTCATTTTTATATTTGACCTGGAGGAGGGGCTTGAAAGCTGAGTGAGCAAGTTCTCGGATGACACGAAAGTCGGTGGAGTTGTGGATAGCGAAGAAGGATGTGGCAGGTTACAGCGGGATATAGATAAGTTGCAGAGCTGGGCAGGAAGGTGGCAAATGGAGTTCAATGTAGCTAAGTGTGAAGTCACTCACTTTGGTAGGAGTAACAAGAAGATGGATTACTGGGCTAATGGTAGGCTACTTGGTAGTGTGGATGAGCAGAGGGATCTTGGTGTCCATGTACAGAGATCTCTGAAAGTAGCCACCCAGGTAAATAGTGCTGTGAAGAAGGTATATGGTGTACTGGGATTTATTGGTAGAGGAATTGAGTTCCGGTGTCCTGAGGTCAATTTGCAGTTGTATAAGACTCTGGTGCGGCCTCATTGGAATATTGTGTGCAGTTTTGATCGCCATACTATAGGAAGGATATGGAGGCATTGGAACGAATGCAGAGGAGATTTACCAGGATGTTGCCTGGCATGGTACGAAGATCGTATGAGGAAAGGCTGAGGCACTTGGGGCTGTTCTCATTCGATAAAAGAAGGTTTAGGGGAGATTTGATAGAGGTGTACAAGATGATTAGGGTTTTAGATAGGGTTGACAGTGAGAACCTTTTTCCGCTAATGGAGTCAGCTGTTACTGGGGGACACAGCTTTAAATTAAGGGATGGGAGGTATAGGACAGATGTTCGCGGTAGATTCCTTACTCAGCGGGTTGTGAGTTCATGTAATGCCCTGCCAGTAGCAGTGGTGGACTCTCCCTCTTTATTTAAGCGGGCATTGGATAAGCATATGGAGGTTATTGGGCTAGTGTAGGTTAGGTAGGCTTCGGTCGGCGCAACATCGACGGACGAAGGGCCTGTACTGCGCTGTATTTTTCTATGTTCTATGTTCTATGTTCTATATTAAAGATATCGAGAATTCTTGGTGCTGGAGTAAGTCGCAAAAGTCTGTATCACTGAAGTGGCTGACGACATTATGGAGATAATGATTTAAGTAAGGGCAGGAGGCATATTGATTTCTGTGTTGACTGCTTACAGCGAAATAGAGAGGTGTAAGGACTTGAGTGTTATTCTATGGAGGGGGATGAATTTAGGGGCTGGCAGAGACTCTAGTGAAAGGAGTTTTACAGGTACTGTATGTCTTACAGAGATAAGCAGGGCTGCATTGGTTGATATAGAATGTAGACATCTGAATGGGCCATGAACGATCGAAGAAGATATACGGTCAGGATATTATGAGTGTTAGATACAAAATACTGCATTAATAAGATCTCATGACATCACATTGAAACACACAGAAGCCTTCTGACACAAAAGGATGTCATTTGGCCGATTAAATTTAACACTTAACTGCACACGTTACTAAGTAATGATCTCCAGTTTTCCTCCAGATCCTTATGCGTTATTTTTTAGTCGCAATAATCATCCAATTTCATCTTGAATTCTTCAGTCGAACATGCAGCTACAAAAATATCCAAGTGTATTTGAACAACTCTCAGAGAACTTCTTCACGTTACATAATTCCTTTTTCATCTCACTAGCTGTATTCATATTCTAACATGCTCCATATGATGTGCCCACAGAGGATTTTGGGAGAGCTCGATATTGGTTGTCAGTTTTCCAATAATTCCGCCTGTTCTTACCACCTGCCCTGTGAACCTTCGGAATTCCTCATGGTTTACAATTCGATTCTCTATCTAATACTGATTCTATTGTTCTTCTCCATCATACCGGTAGCGTTGGATTTGTTTGTCCTGGCCCTTTGATGAAATTTTGCTCGATTGGACGCAAGCAATCTTCTCTTTAAAGGGAGATCATTGGTCAACTTCTGTCTTTTTCTAACCAAGTTGGTGTTCCAGTCAAATCTGCCCAGCTTTATTCGTTCTCCATTGAAGACAGATTTCAGCCAACTAATAGTTCTAACTCTCAGTTATTGAATACCATTCACGACCATCATTTGAAATCTACCACGAAATTATCGCTGTGCACAAAAACGTTTCCCGACTGACACTGGGTCTGCTTGCCCCAACGTTTTCCCAAGGACAAGGCAACAGTACATGCCCTCTTGGACTGGACACATACTCCAGTAGTATGCCCTCATCCATGTAATCCATGAACACTCATGACCCTGCACGATCACGATACAAGTCTATATCTGGATAATTTGAATTTCTCATTTTTTTACTCTTTTATGTTGCCGTCTCTCTGGGATTGCATTGTGAAGTTGTTCTCCAAATCATTTCAACTGGGTCGTGGCCTACAGACTATATCGCACAGTTTTTGCGGTGTAGCTCCAGCCAAATCCATTCTCCATTGAATGAATCCTCTTTCTCTCGGACTCATTCCCCAATCTTATTTACTCGACTCCAAATAATCGCATAAATGCAAGATCACTGTGACACTGGCTTTGTTTGTGACCCCACCTTCCACCGTTAAACTTGCTGTTGGAAAGTGGTACCAGCTGCATGTTCAAGTATGTTGTACCTCAAGGTAGTTTCGTCTACTATTCTGTTTTGTCATCATAGTCCTGCCAAATTCGTTTAAATCACTCCCAATTGCACTAACCAAGTGCTGCATCAGGAACTCAGTCCCAGCTCTCTTATCTTCGACCCCATCCAGCCTGTACATTTGTTGCCTTCCCAGAACCAGTCTCAATGTCCCAGGAATCTGAAGCCCTTTCTGCTGCACCATTATCCTAATGATCCTAGTGTTCCAATGCCTTTCACACGGCACTGTGAATATTCCAAGGATTGCTACATTTGTGTTCCTGCTTGCTAAACTTCTATTTAATTCGCTACCTTCTAATAACCGGACTATTTAATACTTCCTACCCAAGTCATTGAGACCAACACGGACTATGATCAGTAGCGGCTCAATATCTCACAGAGGAATATGCCGAAAGAACTGACATTCTTGACCTCACCATCCTGAACAAACAAAAACATTCACAGAAGTGATTGCATTACCCTGAATTGATTGAAACCCCTCTGTCGATTGGTCTTTATTTCTTTTCCTTTCGCTCCTGGACAGACAGGCTGCTTGCAGTGCCAGAAAGATGGCAATGACTGTACTCTTCTCAGCAGACAGCACCTTAAACAGGTTCCAAAAGGGAGTCTGTCTTGTGGATGAGACATTGGGCTATTCCTGTGTTCCCTGGCTGTTTTCTTGGATTGACTGGGCGTCCATTCCCTTCCTTCTTCCAAGTCGCCATACTTGCAGGGTGATTCTCACTCTGTATGCTCTATCCCCTAACTCTCTGCATCACAGATATTTCACAGTGTGAACAGTCACTGGCTTAACTCATGACTTAACCGAGAAGATTTACTTAGTGAAACTACGTAGCGTGAGGTTAACAGGAGAGAAATACATCTTGAGCTTCATTCGCTTATCCAACTGTGGCTAATAAGGTCACTTTACTATATTCGCTCAGACTTTCACTTACTCCTTATATTTCTGGGTTCAAACCTTCTTTGAGAAGGAGAAATTTCATAACTTTAAGCGATATATAGACAGTGGCAAATGCTGGTGTTATACCAGCTAATGAACTTGACGTTTTTCTGTGATGTCCTTCGCGCTTCTTTCAAACCCGGTGCAGGCAGGACCTAGCAGCAGAAACTTTTTTCTGTGACTCCCAGGAATGTGCAATCCTCGAGCTCCCATCTCAACTCTACTCCACCATAGGGACATCGTCTCTGTGACTCCCAGGTGCGTGTAATCCTCCAGCTCCGACTCCACTCTACGTATTCCCAGGTTCATCAGAGATTTCACTCCAGGTTTGACGAGGCCTCGATTCTCAGTGTTGCTTTATAGTCTCCCATTTTACTGCCGCTATAACTCTTTGGTGTGTGTTAGTCTCAGGATACTGCTCTATTTTTGTCCCATAACGGGGTCCCTCCCTCGGTACTGATTGAAAGCCTCCTGTTCTCCAGCGTGTCCAACTCCGAGTCCCTTAAGGCCTCGATCCGCGCTGCTGATTTAAGTTCTTTCTCCCTTTGTTCCTGAGACTCATGTCCTCTGCTATTGTAAATCAATGGTAATGGTACGGCCTGAAGCTTCAACTGCGATTTTTAACATCCTATTCGGGACTTCTTGCTCACAGGATCGCCGTGTGTCTGGAAGATTGCAGGGAAAAAAAAATGAAGGGGCTTTAGAGGCGACAGAGGATGGTAAAGTATTTGAGCGAGCTGTCAGGGATGGAGCAATTTATGCATTGAGGTAGGCAGACCGGCAGCGCCTGAAGCAGTTTATTGGAAGATTCAGGAAGATTTTCAAGTGCTGAAGAAGGTAAAGGAAAGATAAAGATGTTGACTTGTTGATGATGGAGCTGTGTAAAGTAAAAAGGGCTTTTTGTGAGCTGTTGAAAGAGATGTGAAGATATTATCAAAATGTACAATGACAGCGAGGAGTGTTGCCCATACTGGAGACTTTTGGATTTCACAATTAGATGACTTGTAATAACTGGGGAGAATACAGATTTCTGGCGCATTCTTTTGGTGTTCAAGGACCGGCAAGACATGATAAAATACTGAGAACGTGAGCATTACAAAATAATAGTACTAGGGTGAAAAGTGCCAATTTAACTCAACTCGTCAGTGTAATTGATACAGGGGAACTTGTGCTGTAATAGCTTACAGTTGTTGAAAAGTGTGGTGCTGGAAAAAACGCAGCAGGCCAGGCAGCATCCGAGGAGCAGGAGAATCCTCGGATAAAGCCTGGCCTGGTGCGATTTTCCAGCACCACATTTTTCAACTCTGGTCTCCAGCATCTGCAGTCCTCACTTTCTCCTTGTAATTAATAGCATTTATGTAGATGATTACTGTAGAATTACAAATTTAGAAAGAAAGAGGTTGTAGGTGACGAGAAGTTTAAACAAGAATAAAGGAATTTTAGGGAACCAAAGCACATGAAATTGGAGATGAGATGAGGTATTGTGATTAACTATGAGGCTTCTAGGTAGCGGACGACGTTAATATATAAGGGAGAGCTGCATTGTCTGTATGCATTTGCAGATTTGAGGTCTGCTGTAGCGCCTGCAGGAGAATGCAGAGATAACACCAGTTTAAAAGGCTGTTGCACTGGCTCAAAAAGACAGCTCATCACCACCTTCTCAGAAGCAACTCAAAACCAACACCCATCCAGCAACGCTCACGTCCCATGAATGAGTGAATGAAGGAAGGAAGGAAGGCAGAATGAATAAATGAGAGTGTGAATACGTTTTACAAATCGACAAGCAGCATTGAGGTCACTCAAGAAGTCCCTTTCAGCAGAACCTCACAAACGCAGAACTTTAACCTGGAAGGACAGAGTTTGCACGTGCACGGGAATGCTGGCAAGCCCAAGGTCCCCTCCAAAACAAGATCCATCCTACCAGCACTTTGTCTGCCCTTACACATTGCAATGGATCAGCAAAGTAGCTCGCCACTAAATACTCAAGGTAATTACAGATGGTAAAGAAATGATGGCGTAGTCAGTGATGGTTAAATTCCATCAATGAATTTATAAAAAAACAGAAACTCACAAACTGTCCATGTCTCCTCTTCTTGCTTCCATTACACCCAGTCCCATTTGGTTTTGTGTCATCAGCAAACGTGAAAATATTAGATTTCTCAGTTCATCTCATTTATCAAATCCTTTTCGTGTATAATTAGGGATGAAGTAATAATCATTTTAATCACTCTTCCTTTTCTGTCTGTCGGAGACTTTTACATCCATAACAGTACAATCCCTCCAGTTCCACATGTACCAATTTTCCGTATCAACCTCTTCAGTGGGACATCTTGAATAGTTCTGAAAATGGCAATAAACTATTTATTCTGCTGCCTGTAGCCAGAGCAAAACAACCGAATTAAAGAGGATTTGTGAAATGAAATTTCGCTTTCAGAACAGCATGTTTGGCATGGATAGAAGATTGATAGACGAGAAGACAGAGCTTGGGTATGAGGGGGTATTTTGTCAGGATGGCACCTGGTACCGAGGACATGTCCACAGTGGTCAGTGTTGGGGCCACAACTGCGCATAGAATACATCAATATCCTGGAAAAAGAATGTGAGGAAATACAGGAAAGAGGGTGCCAAGAAATTCCCCAGGGATGAAATATTTATCATGTGAGGAGCAGCTGAAGACTCTGGATCTGTCCTCGATGAAGTTTGGAGGCGGGGAATCTCATTCAAACTTACAGAATACTGAGGAGCGTGAAGTGAGTGAACATGGCGAAGAAGTCTCCATAAGTATGGCAGACTAGGGCCTAAGGGCACAGCATCAGAATGAAGGAAACACTTTGATATTGGAGATGTGGAGGACTTTATTCTGCCAGAGGGTCATGAAGCTGTGGAACTCACTTCCTCAGAGGGCTGTGGAGGCAATGTAATTCAATATATGTACCTCAGAGATAGATAGGTTATTGATGATGAACGGAATGAAGAGTTACAGGGAGTCCGTGAGAGATTAGATCTGATAAACAATTTAGCTGTTATCGAATGATGGAATAGGTTCTATGGTCGGAATGGCCTAATCCTACTCCGATATCCGTTCGCCTTATGGACTGTACTTATCCGTTGGATTCTAATGAGCATTTATCATTTCTAGCATATCATTTACTATACATTCTTGCCTTTATCTGATTATTATTGTCAGCTTTTCGTTTGAGATTGACTCCAAAAAGCTGCACCACAGAGTAACTTGAGAAGACATGTGTATAAATCTCAGAAATGTGGAATGCAGGTTCACCAGCTCATAGAGAACACAAATGTCATGCTGGCATCGATTTCAAAGGGAATGGAGAACACAAATAGGAAAGGATTGCAAAAACGACAGCTTAGCTGAGAATACTGTAAAGATGTTTGGCCCCCGATCGAGCAGGAAAATGTTCTTGCAGTGGAGGCAGTTCAGCGAAGATTAATGAGACTGATTCTTAAAATTGCGGGATATTAGTGAAAAGTGGCGGAGAAGTTTGAACTTGAACACATGCTAATTTTAAAAATGAGGCAAGTTTCTTAATACATTGAAGATGCGTCGGTGTTCTTACAGGGTAGGCACTGAGAATTTCGCTCTTCTGAGCAACGATCTAAACTGGAGAAAAAGAGGAATTTAGGCACGAGAAAGAGCAACAGAGAAAAGAATGTTTGTAGAGATTGGAGAATGTTACTTAATTCGGGTGATTTGAGATCACTGATGGTGTTTAGAGATCAGATAGGTTGCTGGGGTGAAAGATGCCACGGAGAGGTACAGAGTTAGCCATCGTGAAGGAGTTACAGGGAAAGGGAGGATTGTGGCGAGTGGGGATTATTCCGATGGGGTGGTAGCTGGAGATGCATTAGTTTGTACAGGGATTGAGGGGTGAAGGGACTGGAGATCAGACAAATGGGGCCATAGTTGAAGCTGTAGGATTCACAAAGTTAAGAATGGCTGTATCCGCGAAATATTGCATGGATGAGACTGGTAATTGGAGCTTCAGGATTTACTGAGTGTGGTAGGGTTGCAATGACTGCAGAGTACGCATATTGGTTGATAGTGGGAGCAAAGGGAGTTGATAAATGTAGCTAGAGTTGTATGGACTGGACATTAGACAGAAAGGGTGAGTAGTCGAAGCTGCAGGAGTATAGAGTCAGTTCACAGAGCGAGGGAGAATGATAGGAATTGGAGAAGTCAGAAGTAGCGTCGGCTGTAAGATGCACGAGTTCAGAGTTAGTGAGTGCTGTGAAGGCATGTTTCCAGCATTCCTATTAATTATACGGAGATGTGGACTGTTGCCCTGACGAAGGCTGTGGAAGTAGAGAGGGTTACAGTTGCTAGAAGACATTACAATGACTGTCGTACTTATGGACGTTACAGGGACAGGGTACATTGAACGGTTGCGTGCTGCTACAGCAATTGAAAATGCCGCTAGGAATGAATAACCTTACATCGAGCAGGAGATTTTGAAAGCTTAGAGATAGAAAACGAGAATATCAGTGACTCAAGAACACCATAGAATTCTGGAGTAGTCTATGACTTAGACGACTGAAAATATGAGACGAGCTGAAGTCAATGCAGTCAGGGAAGGTACAGGGAGATCTGAAGAGTTTTCAGGTGATACAAAGGACAGTGAGGCTACTCAGTGCAGAATGGCACAAGCTTACACAGAAATGGAGAATTTCATGGAATGGTGCAATTTACAGAGATTAAGAGTTTGATACAATTGAGTAAATAACAGAAATGAGGATGACATTTGCTGGTATCGGATGCTGAGTCTCTGGAGGTTAAGTGACAGGAATGCTGGAGAGTCTCGTAGAGCTTACAGACACAGAAACAACAATCAGGGCTGGAGACACTTAGATAGGGAAAACTGCACAAACCGGAGGAAGTTCCTGTGGGAGGGAGATTTGTAGGGGAGAGTGACGTTTGCACAGACTGCCGTGTAATTGCTGTAGAAGATTATGGGGATGAGTAGCTGGATGGGGAGACTGAAGGACGTAATGATGCCGACGGGGATGTTACATAGATAATGGGTCTAGTAGGTACTGGATCTAGAGAATCACTGACATTGCAATGGGTTCTACAGATTAGGCGGTTTGCAGCGAAATGAAAAAAAAATACACAGATAGGGAGGATTGCAGTTTGTGCACATTTTGGCAGCATGTCAGGACTGGTGGAGGTTATACAGATAAAGAGGGATATTGGAGGAGTACCTGCTTACAGAGATGGGGATGTTTGAAGCAGTTTACTAATAGTGGGACATTTTTAGAGACAGTCATAAGGAATGCAGAAGGAACGTTGCAGATTTACACAAAGTATGTTTGAGGTGCTTGTACGGCTGTAACAAATAGTGGAGCATCCAGCGTGTGTAGTGTTGTTGTAACTGGAATAGTATAGTAAATATGGGAAAACTTGCTGGGCCGGGGGAGTAGGGAGAGAGTGGACTGAAGTGCCTGGCTGAGTCTATCGGGACTGGAGGAGGCCTGACAGGCATGGACTGATATTGCTGCTGCAGCAATTACATAAAGAGAGGGTTGTAAAGACTGGAGCAGTTTACAGATGTAAGGAGAACTGAGCAGGCTGGTGTAGATTGCAGAGATATTGCTGGCTGACGAACCTCAGACGATCATGCAAACAGGGAGGCCTGTAGGAGCAACATAAGCCAACAGGGTTAGATTTTTTTTTACATGTTGGAAGAGATGTCAGTGTGTGGCTGAAGGCCACAGAGGTGAGGGCGACTGTAGAGATTGAGGGAGCGGACAAAGGTAGGGACATGGCAAGATATGATATTACAGAGATAGGGATGGTTCCAGCAGCTAAAGGAAATTACAAAGATGAGGATGGTTACTGGCCCAGAAGAGGAAATAGATTGGGATGGTTAGTTGGGACTGGAGGAGGTTTAACAGATATGGACCAATCTAATGTCTGAGAAATTTCCAATGTATTGAGGTTGTGTGGGTTACACAGACAGAGGAGAGTAGCGACTGAAGAAGACAAAAAAAAAACACAGGGTGTCTCAAATAGAAACAGAGGAACGAGGACCAGATTTGCGCAATCCAGCCCCATGAGCCTGTCCCATTATACAATATGATACTGGCTGACCATCGAACTCAATGCTCTGTAAGTGTTTCGGCCCAAATGAAGACTGACAGTACTGGGATAGGTTACAGAGGAAGTGATGGACCGAGTAATTGGTCAAATCTACCGAGATAGGCAGAGAAAGAGTGACTACAGGAGTTTACAGCGTTGCAAAAGCGTTGCAGAGACTAGGAAAGTTTACAGCGACAGGGAGAGTTGGAGTGACTGGAGAAGATTACAGAGATAGGGAAGATTGGAGTTACTGAATGATGTTACGAAGATATGGATGGTTGGAGTGATTGATGGAGATTACAGAGAATGGGAGCATTGCAGTTCTTGGAGGTGTTCAGAGAGGGAGGGAAGTTGAAGTAACTGGGGGTGGTTGCAGAGATAGGGATTATTTGAGTAACTTGGGGAGTTTACAAAAATAAAGAGTTGGAGTAATTGGAGATAGTTACAGAGGTAGGGAGAGTTCGAATGAGTGATGTAGGCTACGGAGATAGGGAGGAGAGGTGTGACTTGAGGAGGTTACAGAGATAGGGAGTCATATGTTGTAATATAGTTGAATTGAAAGAGATAATGATGTTTTAAACTGACCCGAGAATGAGCAACAAAGATAGTTACATGAGTTTGAGAGTATAACTGAACTAGATAAGCAGGGTAAACAGACTAAAATGTCTGGCTGGAAATGAAAAGCAGAAAACGTTTGAAGGATTCGTGTAAAATATTCAACAATAGGCATAACCTCAGCAAGACATTCCCACCTGTGATTCACGCAGTATGGAAATGATCAGAGGTTTAGAATAGAATTACAGAGTGGAACGAAGCCCTTCGGGCCAAAAAGCCTACACCAGTCTGCCGAAGCGCAACCCACCCAGACACATTCCCCTACATTTACTCCTTCACCTAACACTAGGGGCAATTTAGCATGGCCTGTTCACCTAATCTGCACATTTTTGGACTGTGGGAGGAACCCGGAGGGAATCCACGCAGAAACGGGAGAATTGACAAACTCCACACAGACATTCGACTGAGGCGGGAATTGAACGCGGTTCTCTGGCACTGTGAACAGCAGTGCTAATTATTGAGCTACCATGTCGCCCATCAAGGTTGATTAAGAGATGCTGAGAAGACATATACCCTAACAATTCTGAAGAATCAATGCCTTAGAAATAAGAACGCATTTGCTCAAGTGATCGCATGGAGTCCCTTAACTGGAGGAAATCAGTACGAAAAGTCAACACTGTCAGGGTTAAATGAGATAACAAGAGCTAGTAGAGTTGAAGGTGGTTCAGTTGGTGGCAATCTTCGAGATAGGAATAAAGGCCTGAGTGACGCTACAAAGCCAGTACAAATTGATGCAGCTGCAGGTGTTTGCAGAGACCGAGAGTGAAATATGTATTTTTATTTATTAATTCATGGGCTGATGATTTTGACCAGCATTCTTTGCCCCAGTGCAGAATGCTCAGAGGTGGTTCTAAGTAAGAAAAGTTGCTGTGGGTCTGGAGTCACATGATATGAAGAAATGTTGCACCACCTGGGAATGTAATGTCTGGAATTCAGAAGAATGACAGGTGATCTTCCAGAAGCACATACAATTGTGAAAGGAATGGAAGAGAAAGTGCCAGGAAAGTTGTTTCCATTTGTGGGTGACACGAGTGCTCGTCGATCTGATTTCATGTTTATGGGGAATAGATTTAGGACAGACATGCCCTTTCCCAGAGAGTAGTGAATCTATGGAATTCTCTGCCCAGTCTAGCAGTAGACAGACAGGAGCCTCGAAGAACACAGTCAGCCAGCCAGCATCAGGAGGTTTCGAATTCGACGTTTCCGGTATCTCCCTTCTCTAGGCCTTTTTTCCGACTCCTGTTTCTGCCTGACGTGCTGTGTTCTTCCAGCCATTGGCCTGTTTATTTTGGATTCCAGCAACTCTTGACTTTTTTATTTACTCTAATCAAGGAATTACGAGAGGCAGCTTCATTAAATACATTTAAGACACACTTGGATGTTTTTCTTTGCTTGACAGGGGAATTGATGTTGAAGGGGTAATGCTGGTGGGAGGACCTATGACGGATAAAATAGACATGGTCTTAATCAATTGTGGAGCAGCCGCAATGAGGCAAATGATCTACCCCTGCTTGTATTACGATGAAGTATCACCTTCAAACATTCCCTTTCTCACCTTCGATCTGACAGGTGACCTTTCAGGTTTGACCTTTCCACTTTGTGAAAAGGCAGACCGTCTGTCAACCGTGTCCATGACTCTCATAATCATATTTTCAGCTATCATGTATCCCCTCAGCCTCCAAAGCTCCAGCAAATCGGCATGTGTCCTAATTTCCTAATGCATCATCCACTCCAATCCAGATCTCATCGTTGTTATCCTCTTGTATAAACTGTGCAAAGTCGTCACACCCTTCCTTTGTTGCAAACACCAGAACAGAACACTATACTGTTAATATGGCTGAACTATACAGCTGCAAATGCAACTTTTGGAAGCAATATCCCATCAATCAAACGTTTATCATAGCCAAAACACAATTATTACATTATGACACATCTTCCCAAATCGTTGCCACTTATCCAAGTTCTCTATTAATCCTGAATTGTTTTGCAATTTCCTTGAAGTTAATATTGCAGTTTGACGAAGGATTCCTGAACCCTCATTCACGTGATAAATTGCAATTCCAGGAGACCAACGGGGTGCATGTTGCCGTGGGGCAGGTGTTAAGCTCTCCGCTACAAATTTCGATTTCGTCTGATTGAAGTGTATGGACACACGACTGATGAGTTCCACTATGTTGGTACATGTTTTGCTTCTGGTGCTATGGTGATGCCAAGTTTCAGCAAACCTCTGCTCCTGGTGTGCATGGAGGTGATGTCATTCCATTGCCTCATCTGCTTGAAGCATCTCCTAAGTGGTCAACTGTATCCTGAGAGCAAGCTGAGGATATAGACTCTAACTTGCTGGAAAGATTGTATAAAATACTTTTGAGGAGTTTTGGACAAGAGTGAAATCTATGTCACTCAGTATACACGGTGGTGCTGGTCTATTGAGTGGGTTGTTGACATGAGCCCTTCGGGATATTATCTGCTCTGATGGATCTCTGTACAAAGGTCATGTTTGTATCTATCTGAGCGATATTCTTGAAGATACAGTCCACTTTGAACTGTGAATTTGTCGTGTTAATGGTCGTCATGATGTCAAGGTGGCAGTGTTGCACTGGGAGGCATAAGGCTAGAAGTCAGATTAAAGCTTCCATGATAAATATATTCAAGAAAACATCACCAATGTGAAGCCATGCCAATGCAAAGGATATGTTCATACAAGGAGGAACGCAATCGACACGAAATGTTTCTAAAGTATGGATTAATGAGAAAGAGATGAGATTCTGTATTTACCAAACACTAGTCCCGAGGCGACACAGTATATTTTTAAAAAACGCAAAAAATCGAAAAAAAGACAGACAGAGGACAGAACCGATAGAGTTCACTTCGTTGTCCAGTACTTCCCCAGAATGGATAAAACCAAGTCAGGTTCTTAGCCTTCAGAATACCACCGAAAACGACGAACATCTCGACAGGATTATCCCAGCGCCTCACCGTCTTGCCCTGAAACAAGTGGTAAATCGTCAACACACCATCGTTCAAAAACAAGTTACCCAACGTTTGGAACAACATTGACGACATACTGCCACGGCCAAATCTGCAAGGTATGCAAATTATCGATATTTAATTACTAAAATCACACCTGGGAACACCATCCGACATGAAAGCAGCAAATCATCTTGTGACACAGTCAATGTAAATTACCATCATTCACTGCAGGCAAGGATGTTGCAAGGCCTGTTATATTTGCGAGACCACGCTGACATTCAGACAAAGGGTTAATGGACGTTTCCAGCTGCAACAACAGCCATACGGACAGAGTCCACACAAGTCACTGTGCACTTCACTGGTAAGGACATTCAGTCCCTAATCTCATCTACCCGGACACCAAGGCGGTCTTCCAGATACACAACAGCACACTAACGCCACGCAGAAAATGCTAGCCAAGTTCAGTACTCATGAAGGTCTCAGTCATAATTTTGAGTTCATATCATGCTTCATGTTGCACGACACACACTTTTTCTTCTGAAATAACATTCTAACTGTCCAAGTTGAAGTATTAACTTAATAATTGGTTATGATCGCTCATGCTTAATCAATTTGCACAGTTTTGGATTGCTTGTTATTTTGATTAGTCTCTCGACTATTCCAAGGTGGGCGGCACGGTGGCACAATGGTTAGCACTGCTGCCTCACAGCGCCTGAGAACCGGGTTCAATTCCTGATTCAGGCGACTGACTGTGTGGAGTTTGCACGTTCTCCCCGTGTCTGCGTGGGTTTTCTCTGGGTGCTCCGGTTTCCTCCCACAGTTCAAAGATGTGCGAGTCATCTAAATTGCCCGTAGAGTTAAGTAAGGGGTAAATGGCGGGGTATGGGTGGGTTGCGCTTCAGCGGGTTGGTGTTGACTTGTTGGGTGAAGGGCCTGTTTCCACACTGTAAGTAATCTAATCTAAAAGTATTTGGTTTGTCTACAACATCACCTTATTTTAATGCTTCGGTAATTATCTATCCACCTTAATTAATCCGTCACTTTTTCTCTTTTATTCTGCTGTTCAGACTTTACTCACACCGCCTCAGGTTCTTGATCACCTTTAGTGCCCTATCATTCGGCCTTTTGACACTCCAAATATACAATGCTTGTAATTTGTTGATCCCTCTGCCATTAAATTCTGTCCCTGTGTGTTTTTCTCTCACTTCACCGAATGAAGGTCAGTGCATAAACAGATCTTTGAATGAAAACGAGGTGCTGTTTGACTTTGAACGTCAACTCTATGTCATGGCTACAAATCAGTGTGATTACTTGAAATGCAACAATTTTTAAGAAGTGCATATGGACTAACTTTCAAGAAGGTATCTGCAAATTTAGTTGCAAATGGCGGGGCATGTTTCTTTGGTAATCTTGGAAAAATAATTGGCTGGGTGAATCTGTCGCATACATTTGCAGAAGTTGCAGAATACACAGGCTTGTTGATGGTTGATAAGATTCCAATCTGTGCAAAAAGCAACGTTTGTTTCCTTGCTTCTATGGTCTGTGACACTCTAATGTTGTTGTACTCATGTCACCTCAACATATATCATGACAGATACTTGCTTCTGATTTTTCTTTGTTACAAATGAACACTTTGACAGAGCTCAATTGTTTGCAACAATTTTACATTTAAATTGTAAAGCATGTTAAATTTTGCATTCGGCACAATGAACTGGATCATCGAGTAATATTTTTAGATTGAAAACATTAAAGCTATTTGTTAATCGAACAGACATATTGTTAGTCTCGTGATATTTGCTGATTCACAAGAAATTTTACGTTTTGTGTTAATATTTGATTCGAATATTTTCAACATGGCATTCCACTGTGAATGCAAATGTTTGTTTCTTTTACTGATAGGATTAAAAACGTTACTGATGGAAAGTGAGTCAATTTATGTACAATGTCGCTTTTTACTAAATCGACAGATAAGAGGCTTCCTTTCCAAAGTTCAAGAGATTTACGATCCCTTGCTTGCTACGATTGCAGTTCCTTGTAAGTGTTTCTTTTGCTCCATTGTTTATATAAAATCTGTTTTTAAGCTGGCAGATGCAGTTTTTGTTTTGTCCAATCAAGTCTATTTGCTGACGTTGAAATCTGAATCTTTCTTGATTTTACTGTAAGATAGGTGTCCATTTTCACGTTGGCGTTCACCAAGACACAAGCCAAAACAGTCACACTATTATGCAGTTCGAGTGGTTTTCATAGGATTCGAAAATCAATTTGCGCGAGTAATGATGCGATTTTGACGGTTTTATTTAAAGCACCCTGATGGCATGCTTTTACAATATTTTAAAACATTGAATCTTAAGTCATTGACGCTTTACGATTTTGACCATATTACTGATGTCATCTCATTTAGTCATGAAGTGAATCGTTCTATGGATACTCTAGCAATTTTACAAATGTTTCTTCATCTTCCAATATTTGAACTGGTTTACAAGGCTTCCATTTTGCACGATTTTATACTGTAACTTGTATTTCGTTTCTAATAAAAAAAAACCTGTTGGTGGCGACTCATTTTCAATGTTGTAACGTTCAAAGTTGAATGAGATGTTAGTTTGAAAGAAAATTGTCCCGTCAGTTTCTTTTGACAGCAATTCTCGTTAACCTACAGAAGCTGCCTTCTTGTGCACAGTAATGCAGCGAGCAGTCCTTGTTCTTAAGCAAGGCAAAGGAAACCTGACGGAGTGAAGCCAAGCTCACACAGGGTATCCAGTTATTGATTTCGGTTGGTTAATCTGCGATATTAAAGTCACAGCTCTCTTTCTCAGCGTTTTGTGTTCTCTCCATAATGCTGGGTTTGTGTTTTCTAGTTTCCCTCTATTTTCGCTTTTCCCAAGGGTGTTTATCTTAAGCTACTCTATTCGAACATTGAATAGATAATGGTTAAATGGTCTAGTAAATTGCGAATTATTTATTTCGAGTTACAGTTCAGGTAACTCTGTTTTTCAGTTGTCCTTTGTATGTATTTTAACTGAGGTATCAGAATGACGTCTGCTTGTTGAAAGCCTGACAGATTGAATAATTGATTAAATCCTGCAATGTAACACCTTACACCAGTTTTTAAATAAGAAAACTTGAGTGTCTACTTACATCTCCTTGTCATGTTCTCAGGGGGTTTTGTCTAGTCCATATCAAATTGGGGTCTCTTGTCGCGATCAAATTCTCTAATTCAAGGTCGTACTTATAATAATTCAACTGTAAACACAGTAAGTGGCGAATGATGCTGTATTGTTTCGTTTGTAATGATGTGCCTTTTGGAATGATTGTTGTTTCACAGTCTGAGAGTTTCCTGCGTGTGCAAGTCGGAAATTAAGAATTTGAGACAGAAAAACTTGTGAATTGTCAGACAAGCTCGCATTGATGTTACCTTTGTCTTTTAAGAAGAGAGAGGTAAAGGCAACAATAGCATGCCATTTGCAATAGATAGCAATGATAATGGAATCATTTAAAATGCCGACATCACAAGTGAACCTCCACTCGGGACAAAAGAAGTCAAACAATTGTTTTAAATTTCGGAAATTGAATGTCAACTTAATATGACAGAGTAGAGGTGAATGTTTGAAGTGATTATCAGAACAATGATCGATAGGAATCCCGCCATAGCAAAAGGCAGAGTGGAGATGTGTCCAAATTTGGACAAGAGTTTCCTGAGTTAGAAACAAGAAGGCTCAAGAAGGCTTTTTCATTTCCTAGATGTAGTTGGCAAAACAAACGAATTGCCAGTGACCCTGCAGCTACTCCTGATCCAAAAAAAGTCGTTAGTGGGGAGAACTAACGGGATATTCTCATCACAAACACAGAATGCACATGAGGTATACGGTTAGGTAAAAACAGCCATCTTAAGTACGCATGAGCGAGTACCAGCAACCGACGTTTTCTGACACTGAGGAGGAAATCTCACCAACATGCAATTTTTTTGAAACAACGAAACAAAGAAACGTTGATAGTTGTCTCGGGTTATAGAAAATTGTTGAAGCAAATGACCGTCAGAGACAGATGGTTATTTGGGAGGAGTTCAAAAATGCACTTCCTGAAATAATGAAAAGTCATGTAGGAAACTAAAGACTGCACGTTTTGTAGCGGTAATGAGTGAGTTCATCAACCAAACTTTGCCTTTCAATACTATTTTCATCCTACTAAA
The DNA here is from genome assembly GCF_020745735.1 of Hemiscyllium ocellatum. Lineage (NCBI taxonomy): Eukaryota > Metazoa > Chordata > Chondrichthyes > Orectolobiformes > Hemiscylliidae > Hemiscyllium > Hemiscyllium ocellatum. The sequence goes on from NW_026867631.1 coordinate 263,214, forward strand.
AAGAGCAACTTGAATAAAAATAAAAACGAGAAATCTTTAGGTGGTGAGGGAAAACGTGCTCTCATTGAAAATAGCAAAGATAAATTAACATGTGTTTAAACGGAATCTCATGACGGTGAATTAAATCTAAATTATTTCGGTTTTTCACTGCAATAAAGCATGTCACATGAATTCTCATTGTTGGTGGTTTATTTAAAGCACTAGTAGTACAAACGTGGGGAAACAGTGTACGCCAGTTAGCTTTGCTGAAGTAAGAAACGAAAACATATTGAAAAGAAAAACGATGCAAATATATCCAAGATAGTTAGGGTAGTTCAGAAGGAAGCCACGTATCCCTTTAAATAATTTGCTTGTGTGGGTAGGATTGTTCATGAATGCCAGATCAAGCAGCTAAATAAATACCAAATGGAGAGTGAAAATGTTATGCTTAGAGTCAAGGAGATATGGAATTTAGAAGGACTGTTGCCAGAAAGTTGACTAATCTGCGAAATTCATAGTAATAACAGCAGTGCTTCACTTTATGAGTCGAGCTTGGAGCATAAAAGTATGTCGAAGTCGTGATAGGACTTCCTGGTTACAGAAATAAAGTCTGTCCATCGGAATGATGTAGATGGATAAAAGGATAACTGATGTCAATATGGTTGAAAGGCCAGCGGGAAATTAGCCAACAGAGTTATTGCATGATATATATCCTGGAACTTTTGACTAACTGCGCAGTTACAATGTCACAAAGCTTGGTCATAGGTTGATGCAAGAGGAATTTGAAGGAGTAAAGACAAGGCCGTTGGCGCTAAATTAACACAAACCTCGGTCAAATGGTTGAGAAAATAAACAAGAACAAAGTAATCAGTTTCAGTTAAGAAAGGCCAACTGAAGTACAACAAAAAAAGATGAAAAGCCATAGCTGTTCTATCAAATATCATTCAAAGAAGAACAATTTCACTGAATTGCAGAATGCTACTGCCTTCAAAACGGAGTCTTAATCTGGCAATTGAGTCCACCCATGTTCAACTTGATAAAGAAAATGTCAGAGGTACAGGGAGTTGCATGACCGGTGGGTATGGAAATTAAGTGTTTCATGTGCGACATGATTTGGAGGTGCAGGTGTTGGACTGGGGTGTACAAGGTTAAAAATCAGACAGCATCAATTTACAGTCCAACAGGCTAATTTGGAAGACTTAGTTTTGGGAACCTTGATCCTTCATCTGATGAAGAAGCCGCGCTCTGAAATCTAGTGTTTCTACATAAAACCGTTGGACTCTAATCTGATATGTGTTTTTTTTTTAAATTATACAAGACATGGGTTAACTGTACGATGTGAAATGTCAAGCGAATGTAGCAAAACTTTTTTTTTCCTGGACTACATCAAATTGCAGTTGAAATGTCGCAAACATGCCGTATATGTCAGCTGATTGAAAAGCCTCAACTTGTGTGCACTTCATACCCATCGAAAACGAAAGAACTGCACACGCTGTGAATCAGAAACAAAAGCATAATTTGCTGGCAAAGATAAGGTGGTCTGGCAGCAACTGTGAAGATAAATCAAAGTTAATGTTTCGAATACGGTGACCCTTCCCTGAAAAGTTGAATTTGAATGATTTTCACGGATGATGCTAGGTCTGCGAAGCTTTTCCAGCAACCTCTTTCTTAATCATCTTTCACGTAGTTGTGGAAACGTTCATATCCTTCTTGCAATCCCTCTTTAAAAGACCAAGTGGCATTCAAAGTTTGGAGACTGAGTTAAAAAAATCACATAAGACAAAATTATGGTCCAACAGGTTTATTTGGAAAGTCTAGCTTTTGAAAAGCCGCTCCTTCATCAGGTGACAAACATCTGACGAAGGAGCAGCAGTCTGAAATCTTTGGCTCTCAGATAAACCTGCTGGACTATCACCTGGTGTTGTGCGATTTTTAGCTTTCTCTATCGAGTCCAACTTTAGCTCCTGCAAGTCATTTGATGACTGTAATAGATCTGTGTCTTTGAATTACAACGGTCACACTATTATTCGGGATTATAACTGAAACGAGTATGGAAGAGCTTCTCAATTTTTCTAGTCTGCATGGACTACTGAAGGAAATTGAATAGGATCAAAAATCTGCATCAAGTATTCAAATATACTATGGATATCTTAGGAATAGAACAACGAACCTACAACATAACTTCCATAAGCACAGACAGCATTAAAACGGTCACATTAATCCTTAAGCATTTTGTTCATGGGATAAAGGAATTCAATTTATTTTTTCTCAATTAGCAATTCTGACGATGCAATAACTAAATTAAGTCTTTATTGATTTAGATTTGTGCATGAGGTGAGAGAAGAGCAGACACTAATTCAAGAGCAGTTGATGGGTCAGGCGTCAGGACTACATATGTTGACAGGGTGTCAATTATCATACTTGTTTTAAATAGACTAAATTAAAAATCAAACAAAACGAGGTTATAGTCCAACAGGCTTATTTGGAAGCACTAGTTTTTGAAACGTTGCTTCTTCATCAGATGGTTGTGGAGCAAGACCACAACACACAAAATTTATACCAAAATGTTACAGTGTCATGCGGCTGAAATATATAAACAATCTTACGTTATGTCTTTTATCTTTTAGAATGGGATTGCGAGCTTTGGTCCATTAATATGTAAATCCCAGCATATCTTATATGTAAATTGTCAAGTTGACTTCAGGCTTCATAACAAAAGGGGTTATCTCAGCCACTTTAAGGCATACGGTCTTCGAGATGTACAGCATGGAAACAGACCCTTCATTCCAACCCGTCCATGCCGACCACTTATCCCAATCCAATCTAGTCCCAACTGCCAGCGCCCAGTCCAAATCACTCCAAACCCTTCCTGTTCATATACACATCCAAATGCCTCTGAAATTTTGCAATTGCACCAGCCACCACCACTTCCTCTGGCAGCTCATCCCATAAACGTGCCAGCTCTGCGTGAAAGAGTTGAACCTTAGGTCACTTTTATATCTTTCCCCTCTCATCCTAAAAGTATGCCCTATATTTATGAACTCCATGACAGCAATGAAAAGTCTGTGCCTATCATGTTATTTCAGTGTGACTTAGAAAGAGTTCTAGGATTTACATATTTATGTTCCAAAGCTAGAAAATCCATTCCTTAGGACGAATGACTTAACTAAGTTGGATAATATGTTCGACCGCATGGCACTCTAACATTTTGCTGTGTGTGCTGGATCTTATGGTCCTACTCCACAACCACCTGACAATAAAGCAGCGCTTCAGAAGCTCGGCCACCCAACTAAACCTGTTGGGCAAAAAACAGTGTTGCCTGTGTTTCTTCTGAACTTTTTACACCTAAGCTCAAACAGGCTCCGCCAAATTAGAGATACAAGATGATTGGTTTTGACCGAATTTAAAGCTAGCCAAGAAAGCAATAAAATAAAGAACATATAAGGGATCAAAACTTCGCGTTTTTGCTTGCATATATAAAATGTAAATCTCAGTACTGTGATGTGAACTTTTAAAAACAAGATGTTTTGGACATTATTAGATCAAAGTGACATTGAATAAGATGAATTATTTGATAAGAACGCCAGATAGTAAAAAAGCTCACTAATTGTCACCTGCAAAAATGCTCAGAAGATATTTTGATGAGATAATAAAGGAAAATAACAATATGTCAATGATGAGAAAAGAGTGAAGAACCAAATTCACATGATTCGGATTCGGACACAGCTCAAAATACATAAGGCAAAAATGAAGTCCTCAAAAGATTGCTTTAAACTATTCAGTTAGCTTTTCGATGAATATTGAAACGACCTGGAAGGGTGCAGGATTAAGCTTGGAAGTCCTAACCTGATTACTCATGAAACAACTATCTAAATTCTGTGTCAGTAAAGCAAAATCCGTGTCATATTAACATTATAAAATGGGCACAGATTGAAAAAGCGACAAGGACGCATGCTGACAATGAAAGCCAAGTGATTTGCTGCAAATCGAGCTCTCTCAGAGTAATGGTAGTGAAACCAGCTGGCACACGATTATTTGTGATCCATCGTAAGGTCAATGCAGTTTGCAAATCTAATTCATATCCACGTCCACATTCGGAACGTTGCATTGAGAATGTGAGCTATGCAGCATAATTTATAATTTGGAGTTGCTCAGACCATGCTGGCCGATACATTCATCTGAAAGAGTGTAGGAAATGTTGGCTTTGATGGCACTGTATGAGTATTAAGATCGGCTGTTTGGTATGACAAATATGACAGCCACGTTTCAAAGACTAACCAATAAGATTTTCATTTTCTCGAAATTATCCAGTTGTGTTTTGTGTATGGACGATCTAATGATTTTCAGTCACAAATGGAAGAAACATTTCGAATATGTCACTGCATTATCCAATTGACTTCAGGAGGCGGCCTTGGTAATAAGACTGGCTGTGAGTGTTTTCATAAAAGCTAACATTTTTATCGTGGACACATCCTTGGTCATGGTTTCTGATAAAAATAGTTACTGCGAAGGTTCTACTTCCATTAACAAAGAGGGAAGATCTACATTCCAGAGACTGACAGGATTATTTCAAAAATTTGCGCTGAATTGTCTTCAGTTGGAAACCAGGCTCATTTCAATTTACAGATGTCTGTCTGTTGCAGTAAAAACGTATGCGTTCACCTCACTGCTGAATTCGGAATTGCGACTTTAGCTTGTCACTTGCATTTTTAAAGCAGTTTGTGTGCTTCTCCTATATTGGGACAATACGTAGCTGTTTGTTAAGTTGTATACTATTTTGTTAAGTATTTCAGTAGAATTGCAGTTCACCATATTCATTTTAGAAATTTTTGTTTTATGTACATTCATGTAGAGTCGGAATTAAATGTGTTTATCTCGAAATCTAGTCGTTTCACTAATCGGTTTGTATCTGGAATACACAGCCCAATCCTTGTCTTTAAACCAGTAAAAGTCAGGCTCTGATCTATCTGGCTGATATATGTTTAGAGGTTTGAACTGGTCCACACAAAAGTCATTTGAAAAGGCATCAAAAATCTATCAAATGGCAAAAAGCATTGCAGTGCCATCATAGAACATATAACATAGAAAAATACAGCGTAGTACAGGCCCTTCGGCCCTCGATGTTGCGCCGACCGAAGCCTACCTAATCTACACTAGCCCAATAACCTCCATATGCTTATCCAATGCCCGCTTAAAAGACCATAAAGAGGGAAAGTCCACCACTGCTACTGGCAGGGCATTCCATGAACTCACAACCCGCTGAGTAAAGAATCTACCCCTAACATCTGTCCTATACCTACCACCCCTTAATTTAAAGCTGTGTCCCCTAGTAACAGCTGACTCCTTACACGGAAAAAGGTTCTCACTGTCAACCCTATCTAAACCCTTAATCATCTACACCTCTATCAAATCTCCCCTAAACCTTCTTTTCTCCAATGAGAACAGCCCCAAGTGCCTCAGTCTTTCATCTAGCCATCTCCGTCTCATCACAGACCTCACAATAATATTTTCAAACTATTGTTATTTGTATTAGGCTTGTGCAAAGATTTATCGCACGTGTGCCAATGCAGTAATTGTGGGCATTTTCGTTGTGCTGGCAACAAACTTCCCAGCTTCGCGAACATAACCATAAACAATTGAATTGTTACTGCTCTGTTCTTATTGTTATGGCGTCTTGTAGCCCCATATGGATTTTAGCATGAAATTCACAATACCGAGCTGCAATTTAAAATTATCCAGAAGAGTCACAAACCCGAAAGGTTAACTTTGAATTTCTACAAAGATACTGCCTGGCTTGCTGAACTTTTCCAAACACCTCTGTTTTTCATTCCGAATTACAGCATCCGCAGTTCTTTCAGTTTTCTGACGATGCTGCTCCTTCAACAAGGATATGTTGGCCATGTTATTTTCCAAAAGTGGAAAATATTGTTAAAGCAAACGTTCCGATATGTCTGGAACTATGCACTTCAGAAGAAATGTAGATGGCTCAAAGGAAACAACACTTGTACAATGTAAAGCGAGTGTGCAGATTTCTAAGTTTAGGGTTTGGTTTGGTTTTGGGTTTTAGCGAACTGCTTGTTTTTGCAGCTGATTGTCAAGTTTTAGCTGGGAAGACAGAGAAACTGCTAGGGACCCAAAGAAGCAGTTATGTGCTGGTCTTTTCTCACTGTGACATCTCGCCTGAAAGAAGCAGGACTTGATCGACCATTTCTGTGACAAAAGCTTGTTTCGGGGATGGTGCAAGTATTTGCAACAGCCTCATTAAGTTGAGAAAGAGTCGCTTGTGTTTCAAGTAAATTGTGTTACTCGATAGTTTGTTCATTTTTATTCAAGAGTAAATAAATTTACTTTTGTTTAAAACCGAGTGGTTGGGCTAGCTGCATCACTCCTGAAATACTCACCTACATATACGTCAAATAACTAGAAAAGCTAATGTACAAACTACCTTCTTGAAATATTTGCAGTGGACCTGGCTTGGTCCACAATAATTTTGAAGCAAGTTTCTAATTTTATGCTTGATCATCAAGTGTCGATTTCTGAAAGTTTTTGGCCATGTTCTTCATTCCCTGCTGCCGTCTTTAAATTCTACTGAGTTCAGCGGTGCTTTCGGATATTTTGTTTCAACCTGGGCCATCATCATTTATTCAAACTTGAACAAGTTGTCATAGTTATTCAAGATGGTTAGTCATGCACCAAACTTGGCGTGTTTGTCTAAACGTGCTGAGTATCACGTCCTCGCGTCCACTGATTTGGAAAATACGCTTAATTTATTTTTCTAAACATGAGCCACTGTTACTATAGTTTCATGAGTCATACCGAGATTAGTAAAATTAGCTCCTTTGACTACACTGCCCAAACCTTGTTGAGATCAATAATCTTTACTATGGGAAGCCTCATTTTCATATCCTTTATGAAATTATTATTTTCCTTTGTAGCTCTTCAGCGTCTGTCAGCAGTTGATCTTAATCTGATACATTCTAATTTGCAAAGAACATGACATTTATTTTGAACTATGTACTTGTATTTCTTAGATGAGACTGTTCATTTCCTATCCTCTCTTCAAAATGTGCAATTGTGATTGTTCCTTCATTTTAATACATCTGTAGAGCAAAATAATTAATTTTCAAACCTCACTAAAGAACCATATTTCTTTAATCACCGTGATATTTAAATTAATTACTGATTTGCTTTTTCCACAGTTAAGGTAACGACCATTGTGATCCTCACTCGCGGAAACTATAATGTTTACAAGTGTGTCACTCACTATGCCGTGGTCATGGCTGCAGTTGATCTACTTGTCGTTATCTTCGATTTCATATTGAGGCAAATTTCAATTCGATATCCAAATCATTTATGTCTTTTTTATTCCATCCGACTCTGTAATTTACGTGCTGCTGTGCTTTACACAGTGACAGACTGTTCTGTGTGGTTCACTATTGCTTTCAGGTTTGATCGATTTATAGCTATTTGTTCACAGAAACTGAAAACTAAATATTGCACTACGAAAACAGCGACCTTGGTTCTGGGCTCGGTGGTTGTGCTAAGTTGCTTGAAAAATGTGTTCTGGTATTTTACATTAATGGACCGTTATTTACTTGAGACGTATGCCTGGTTTTGTTGAATTTCTGGAAGTAATTGGACTGCACGAATCTGGGCATCTATCGAATTCTCACATTATATACTAATGTTGATGTGTTCGCCGAGCTGTGAATTTGTGTTGCAGCTGTTTCGTCCCTGACTAGGTGACATCCTCAGTGCTTGGGATCCTCCTGTGAAGCGCTTCTGTGATCTTTTCTCTGGCATTTATAGGGGTTTGAATCTGCCGCTTCCGATTGCCAGTTCCAGCTCTCTGCAAGAGTGGCCAATATATTGGGTCCAGGTCGAGGTGCTTATTGATTGAATCTGTGAATGAGTGCCATGTCCCTAGGAACTCCCTAACTGTTCTCTGTTTGGATCGTCGTATAATAGTAGTGTTGTCCCAGTCAAACTCATGTTGTGAACACAGCGACAACAACGAGCACCCAAGGTACAAATCTTCGCATAAACTTTGAATTATATACTAATTACCAGCGTCCCATTTTTGTTTATTGTGTTATTCAATGCTCTTACTGTAAGGTAGGGTTTAGTGGCAAGCACAGCACCGAAGCTCCAACGTCAAAGTATTGGGGACTCTGCACGAGACGCAGAGATGGTGCAGAGAAAGAGGTCTATTGTTTTGCTGTTCGTTATCTCAGGCAATTTCATTGATTTGTCTTTATGCTGTATTCCATATGGAACCGTATGTCGAGTTTGGAACTAACGTTGATGTTTCTGCACAGTTTTGTAAATAAAATAGGTTTCATGCTCCAGTTCCCTAGTTGCTGCACAACCATATGTATTTATGCTGTGACACAGAGAACCTTCCGAAAGCAAGTCAAAAATCTTTCGAAATCACCGTTTGTTTCAATAAATAATTTAATTACATGAGCTGAACATCGGAAGAATTTTCGGATTATGAATTCAGTCCGATTCCTAATACTTTGTAACATCTCTGCTAAACAACAGCATTGAAATAGTAAAATATTAGCATTTTTACAGAGCCATCTTTAAATACTGCACCGACAGCCAGAGAGAAACCAGAGATGAAAACCATGTTGAAGTTTTTCAGATTGAAATTCCTGAGATGCCTGTCACATTCAGAATACATACTTGAAGGACTTATGTTGTGGCTTTTTGGGCTATGTATTTTGGTGACCAGAATAATTTAAAGCATCTGCTGACATGTGGCATTTGAAAGTAGTATGGTAATCCATCTTGTCCCGTGTGTCCTGTTTTTCAGGGAAATTGTCAAAATTGGGTATAATTTCTGGAGCAAATGCCATCAACAAGAATGAATTCTATGAATCCAATGATTTTCCACTTTGAATAGGATTCAATGTTCAAAATATGAAGATAAGATCACATTTCAGTTCCCAGGTTTAGAATATCGAAACCAAGACGGTGAAACAGAAGCACAGCGAGAGACCATGAGAACAGATATAGCAGATCGTGAAACAACAGAGACATTGACGTGGCAATGGTAGGAGTAGAGAAGAACAATATTCAAAATTTACAAGCAAAGACTACTACAAAGAAGACAAGAAAATGGGAACAACACGGAGAGAAACAAAACACAAAATGGGTTAGTAAGTAAAAAAATGTAGTAACAGAATATAGACAGAATTTCCTCCTTAAAATTTATTGTGAACCTGATCGCATTTGCGTGAAGGCATGCTCAGCTGCCTAAGCTAAGATCGACTGTGCGGACGAATCAGGAGATACGTGGCTACATACTGACAATAATGTCTACAGAAAAACCCAGGCAGACCCCCTGAGAGAGGAATGGCTCACCAGCTATTGCCGAGGGTGCCAGGGAAAAATCTCCTGATATTTTTTGATCTCTTCCTTGCAGTTGGCTGATGCAAGCTTGTTCAATGATTCTCGATCAGTATTCAAGGAGGGAGCACTTTCCCATTCGGCATTGCATTAGGCAAACATAGAGATTGATAGATTCTTGTTGTCTGGATGAATTAAGGGCTACGGGGAGAACGCTGGTAAGTGGAGTTGAAATGCCCATCAGCCATGATTGAATGGCGGAGTGGACTTGATGGGCCGAATGTCCTTACTTCCACTCCTATGTCTTATGGTCTTCTGGTCTGATGACCCACACAGTGGCAAATATCACTGTACATAATAATTGCAAGCCCTGGATTGCCCTTTTCGATTGATACAGATTGGGGGCAGTTCACGGGAAGCATCATGAAAAGAACTTGTCATTACTTGGAACTATTACTGGTGTGCATATTCCATAATATTGCAGAGTTTAGCGATGTCAGAGAGGATGAAAAGAATATAGCAGAGAGAGAAAGATGTGTAGACATAATTGCATGCATTTTAATCATATCTGGACATGTCCCGAACAACAACTGACCTAACACCACTTGAATCAATGACAGTCAAAACTATGAAATTATTGACAGCCGAGTAATTGGAGGGTCTGTCTTAATAACACAAAATCTCATGTTCCAACGAAATCTGGTTGCGTCAATCTTTTGCAACATGGAGTCGAGGGACAACTAACTGCGAGGGGGTGTGGAGGCGAAATGGATTGCATAAGTTAACCAACCAAATAGATAAGTGGAAGATATGGTTACTGTTTGCGTCGCCCGGATGGAATGGAATTTTCGGTAACTTGGGCAGAATCATGCTAAATATTTATGAAAAATGACACATGCAAATGCACATGATAGAGAAGTTATAGGTCAATCACAGTTTTTTTTCCCCTGGTGGAACTATGTGTGACAACAAATGACAATTGCATAAATAGATCACATGACTATTTGCCAGGTATGTTGAAGCATATCAGAGTAAGGTTTGTTTTGATGATTCCCGTAATAAATACCGGGACAGAACTGTGCCTTCATTGTCAGATGAAGAATGTCGGCGGTATCCAAAGAAATACCTTTCTTCGATATAACCTCTGAAGACAGAAATACAACACATTGAACTGTAACATTGTGTGGGGTCATTTATTTTGGAACGCAAAGAAAGACAAAGACATACCAAATAATCCACACCAACTCTGACTGTGAGATGTAGGTATATGTAGATTTAACCGGACTGAAAGGAGCATGCTGGAATTCAGCCTCGACGGCAAAGGCTTTAATCTCTCAACAGATGGAGGAAAGAATACAGTACTACCGAAATACTATGTAGACGTGGACGCTGAAATTGTTCTATGCCGTTTCCTACATTTCATTCACTCTCCGCATATCACTTACTGTAGGCCAGTTTCAGATAATGCACATCAAGCAACCGAAAGTTGGAAAACTGGAAGTTCCTACAGGGTCTGACACACTTAACGACGTGCCTGTAGATTTTACAGAAATGGAAGCAGCTCCTATTCTACATTTAAGTGAATAATGCATTACAGACGATTGGTCAGAGAATAGATTTGTACCATTAGTTACAAGGAAAAATTAAGTTCTCGATGAAGACATAGGACCAGAATTACAGAAAGAATTATGGTGAGATAATGTATGGGACTGAGGAATGAATGTCACGAAGCATCAGTGGATCAGGATAACATCTCATCCACTACTAGAATTTCAGATACTACTGAGCGTATCAGAGAGGACAGGCGTAAGTGAGGACGGCAGATGCTGAATAATAGAGTGAAGAGTGTGGCGCATGAAAAGCACAGCAGGCCAGGCAGCACACGAAGAGCAGGAAAAGTGACGTTTTGGGAAAAAGCCTTATATCAGGAATGGCGCAGTTAGCCGAGGGGGTGGAGAGATAAATGAGAGGTGAGGGTCTGGAGGAAAAGATGGTTGAGAATGAGTAGGGAGACGGAGGTGGGTGTAATGTTGATAAGTCAACAAGAAGGGTGGAACAGATTGGTGGAAAGGAAGGCAACAGCCAAGAGGGCGGGGCTGAGTTGGAAGTTTGGAGCTGGGATAAGGGGACAGATATGAAATGATGAAATTGATGCGATCCACATTGATGCTGTGGGGTTCGAGGGTCCCGAGGCGGAGAATGAGGCTTTCTTCCTCAAGGCGTCGGGTACTTAGGGAGTGGCAATACAGAGCGTCAAGGGCCTGTATATACTTGCTGAAATGGAGAGGGGAGTTGAAATGTGAGCCATTCTGAAACCATTCTTATAAAATATTATTAAAATGCGTTGTTAACAGTTGTGAGAATGTTCATTGGCATAATCCCAAGTAAACAAAGACTGTCTTATGATCAAAGGATACGCCTTTTGGCAACACCTGTTGGAATTTTGAAAAATGTGGAATCATTTCAGTGAAGGAAATAGTATTCTTAAGGGTTTGACAGGTAAACGCTGAGAGTATTTCTCCCCACATCTAAGAATTTCGAATCAATGGACTGAGACTCAAAATACATTTAGGACGCTTTAAGACTGTGACAAGGAGGAAACTGTTGTCTCAGAGGTTTGTGTACATTTGAAAGTCCATGCCACACAGAGTTCGGGTGCTCGCTCCTTGTGTTTATGTGAGGGTAATGTCAAGATATTGTTGACCAATAAAGGAATAAATGGTTACCGGGAAAAAGTTGGAAGCTGTACACGAAGAATGTCTAACAGCCATGGTCATATTGAACTGAGCGTGCTGCATGACACGAATGGTCTAACACTTCACTTATTTCTTATGGTTTTATGGACTCCTGTAAATGAACATAATGAAAAATCAGCGTAGGCAACAAAAGCCAAATGCTCTCCTTCTGTTATAGAGTCATAGAGACATACAGATGTACAGCATGGAAACAGACCCTTTGGTCCAACCCGACGATGCCAATCAGATAGTCCAACCCAATCAGCCCAACTGCCAGCACCCAGCCCATATCCCTCCACATCCTTCCTATTCACAAACCCATCCAAATGTCATTTAAATGTTGCAATTGTACCAACCTCCACCACTTCCTTTGGCAGCTCATTCCATTGTCATACCACCCACTGTGTGAAAACGTTGCCCCTTAGATCTGTTGTATATCTTTCCCCTCTCACCTTAAACCTATGCCCTTTACTTCTCGACTCCACAATCACAGGAAAAAGACTTTGCCTATTTACCCAATCCATGCCCCTCATAATTTTGCAAACCGCTCTTAGGTAACCCCTCAGCCTCCTACGCTTCACGGAAAACAGCCCAGCCTGTTCAGTCTCCTAAGATAATTCTAATTCTCCAACTCTGGCAACATTTTTGTAAATCTTTTCTGAACCCTTTCAAGTTTCACAATAGCTTTCCCATAAAAAAAATCAGAATTGCACGGAATACTCCAACAGTGGTCTAACCAATGTCCTGAACAGCCGCAACATGACCTGCCATCTCCTGTACCCAATAGTCTGATGAATAAAGGATAGAAGACAAATTCCTTCTTCACTATCCTGTCTACCTGCGACTTTACTTTCGAGGAACTATGAAACTGCTCTTCAATGTCTCTTTGTTCAGCAACACTCCCTACGATTTTACCATTAAGTGTAAAAGTCATGCGAATGCTTGCTTTCCCGAAATTTAACACCTCGCATTTATCTGAATAAAACTCCATCTTCCACATCTCAGCGCTTTGGCCCATCTGGTCAACATCGTGCTGTAATCTGAGGTAACCCGCTACGCTGTCCATTACAGCCCTACTCTTGGTGTGATTTGCAAAGGTACTAAATGTACCTCTTCTGCTCGCATCCAAATCATTTATATAAATGACGAAAAGTTGAGGACCCAGCATCGATCCTTGTGTCACTCCACTGGTTTAAAGGCTCCAATCAGAAAAACAAACTTCCACCACCTCCCTCTGTCTTCTACCTTTGAGCCAATTCTGTATCCAAAGGGTTGGTTCACTCTGTATTCCATGAGATATAACCTTGATAATCAGTCTTCCATGAAGAAACTTGTCGAACGCCTGACTGAAGTACATATCAATCACATCTACCACTCTGAACTCATCCAACCTTTTGAAAATTCACGGACGATGCCTTGCTGTTAATCAGGTTATAAATAATGCTCCATCAACTCCATCAACAGACACATCGACCTGGACCCCATATACAAACCACTACAACGGACAGCTGAAACTGACACCCGGAAGCAGCAAGAGCAAACCACTATAAATACCGGAAGAAACATCAAAGAAGCGCTTCACAGGAGGCTCCGCAGCACTGATGATGTCCCCTAGCCAGGGGACGAAACGTTTGCAACAAAAACTTCCAGCACGGCGAACAGAACCCCAACAACGGACACCCGAGCTACAAATCTTCACTCAAACTTTATAAATAATGCTATCCCGCTAACTGACAGAAACCTTGAAATTAAATCAAGCACAGAAATTAATCAAGATAATGAAACTAAGACAACCACTGGTACGAAGACAGAAGCGCAATGCTGTATGTTTCTCGAAGCTTGTCCACCTACCTAAATGATGGGTAGGCCACGGTACCATTATGTCATGCATGCCTGGGAACCACATCATGAGAGGGACGTGTTTTTCATGGGAATTATACAAAAGAGATTTGCTAGGACCTTGCTTGGGGCTGGCGAGTTTTGTTTATGTAAAGAGGCTTGGCAGACTGGGATCATTTTGCTCAATACAGAGGAAATTGAGATAGGGATATAAAAGAGGTGTCCAAACGTCTGAGGGTTTATACATAGTAGATAGGAGAATGTTTTCATCTTGGTGCTGAGATCAGTCACAGGGTGCATTAGTCTCAGTTGGGGTAGAAGGCGTAGAGGACGATTGAGGAAATGAATAATCATGAAGTTGGTTGTAGAATGTGGGAGTCAGTACCTGTAAAAGTGACAGGACCATTTCTCCTTTATTGGCTGAAAGGATATTGAAACGGTGAAGATATTTCTTTTTTCTTTTCTGTGTTATACATGGTTCTGAACAATGGCTGCCAGTTACGTGTGTTTATGTGTCATGAATGTCAAAACGTGCAGCTGAATGCTCTCTACGGATGTTGGCTGAATTGTGATGCAGAGTGATGCAATGCAAAGCATACGTTCACTTCTTGTGATGGCTGATGTAATTATGACTGACGAAATGCAGCACTGTCCCCAGTGAGCTTTCAGCTCTTACAGCCTGTACCCCTCAGACATGCAGCACGGGACAGTAATTGGAACGAAACCACGTCCCACTCAGTTCCTGTGGCACCCAGTCCAGTAACTTGCTTCGTTTGGATGACTGGTAGTTGGGGAAGTCGGCAAAGCACGTTTTCCAGTGGACATGGAAGAAAGAGTTAGAGACTCTGATTGCATGGCATATTCCTGAGTAAGACAGGTATAGGGACACACACCCAAACACAGAACGAGAGAGAAAGAGAACATGACGTGGTATAAAAATGTGAGTGAGGAAGAAAATGCTAGAATGTACAGCAGTAAAATATAGCAAGTGGGAAGGAGAGTCAGAGAAGGGCCAGGCACCATAAGTTTACAAAGGGGGTTGCGGAAAAGCGGTCAGAGGGAAACTCAAGTCGACAATTGAGAGGTAAATGAAATATTGCAAAATGAAAACAAGGACGGAAAGTCCTTTAATCCAATTCACTTGAACCTGTCCCACGAGAAGTGGAAGTCATTCTGACCACATCCCAGTTCAAGCCAGTTGCAATAGCACAGGTGGTCATTCAGACCCTTCCTCTCTCGATTAACTTTTTTTTAAATACAAATGATTTGGACGAACAAAATGAGGTATGGTTAGCAGGTTGGCGGACAAGACCGAAACAGCTGGCATGTTGGTCAGTAAAGAAGGTTACCTCAGGGAGACTGACCAATTGGATTTATGACCTGCGCAGTAACTCATGGAGTTGAATTTGCTTCATTAAGAGATATTGTGTTTTATCAACAAACAAGGACAGGACATTTGTAATTAATGGGAGACAGTTAAAGATACATAAAGGGAGAGGGACAGACAGAGATAGGAGAATTGAGGGAGAGCGACAAGCAAAGGCAGAGACAGAATGATTGATAGTCAGAGTGACTGACAGTGAGATACAAAAAGAAACAGAGATGATAGCAATTATGAAGAACAATGAAGGGGGACAGCAGTCGTCTGAGTCTAAAATACAGAAATGCCAAAGAGTGCGTCAGAAGTCTTTCATTCCCTGACCACTCTCAAGATCATTCTGTGAGGCAAAACATCCTCCAGGATAGGACAAAAAATGACTGAGGTTAATCTTGTCGTTCGGAGAGAGGAGATGAGATAGAAGAGCATTCCAATTCCTATCCATCGTACATTGAGCAACTGAGTTGGCACTATCACACGGAGAGCACGACCGAATGTGAAGTATGACTTTAAGTGGGCAGCATTGCCTGAGATCGAGATGTTTCAGGAAATCGTACCTTTTGACGCGTATAAACGAAGCAGTGCAGCGTGGAGTCAGGAGCAACACACTCAATATTCCAACTTCCTCTTGAAAACAAGGGCCTGGCACTTGTAACAGTGTGTGTGTGTGTGTGTTTGTGTGTGTGTGTGTGTGTGTGTGTGTGTGTGTGTGTGTGTGTGTGTGTGTGTGTGTGTGTGTGTTTGTGCGTGTGTGAGGTGCAGGTGCATCAGGGGATCTGGGGGAGGGGATGGTGGAATCTGATAATCCACCTCACTCACCTTAACCCACTTCCCTCTGTCGTACACCCTACTCCAAGTCGGTCACTACAGTCCACTTCCGTCAGACACTACATGCAACTCCCCCTCAGTCTCTTCATCCTACAGAACCTTGGCCATTACATCCCGCTCTCCTCTGTAATAACATTCAATTCCCCTCAGTTCATGAATCACAATCCCCATCGTTGCATTCTCCTCGCGACAATCTGTACCTCACACATGCCCAGATCACGACATTCCATTGCAACCATCCTAGAGCACCCAGACGAAACACAAACAAACACGGGGAGAATGGATAACATTCACACAGTCTGTATGTCTCGGTCTGGTATCGAACTGAGTCCCTAGGGCTGTGACAGAAACAGTTTTACCCCACTGAGCCCATACGGTTTCCAAATGCGGATGTCATTTTTCTTGTGCTCCTTGTAAATCTTGAAGTTTACACGGTGGAATTGAATTGTTTTATTGATGATCTATCAATATCTTCAATGAATAACTTTGAAGTCTGTTTTGACAATTGGTTTGAGTTAACTCTATACGAAGTCTGTAACTCGTGAAAATTTGTGCTGGACGGGCCTTGCAAAATAATTTATTTATGATTAACTTCGATAAAGTGCTTATAAACTAAAGAATGCTGGGAAATATAAGTCACACTAGACAAAAATGATGATGCTTATCTTGATGCTTCAAAATGCCAGACAGATTGGAGCTGTCCACAGATGGTTTTAAAAGAAATCTGACAGCGGCTGACCCTGCAATACGCAAATGAAGTTTAACATTTATGGAAGAATGGAATGTCACCATGGTAACAACCAGGAGCACCAAGTCTTCGCTCGACATGGAAGCGCCTCACACCTTTATTTGAAGGACGCAACATGTGCACAGCACTTACCGTAATGACCATCTAGGGGCAAGTTTGCCATCAGTGTGTGAACACCTGTTAAGCTCTGATTC
This sequence comes from Hemiscyllium ocellatum, assembly GCF_020745735.1. Lineage (NCBI taxonomy): Eukaryota > Metazoa > Chordata > Chondrichthyes > Orectolobiformes > Hemiscylliidae > Hemiscyllium > Hemiscyllium ocellatum. The sequence continues at coordinate 280,269 of NW_026867631.1, forward strand.
ATCGGTGTCGTCAAACTTTATCAATCCATTGGCAGATCGTCAAGGTCCTCCCAAAATAGAGCAAAGACTCGGAAGAATAATTATTGGCACAAAATCCCGCTCAGTTCGGTTACATGAACATAACCATCGAAAGTGTAGAAATCTCCTGGACCATCTGAATAAGAAGATATCGTATCTGGAACGCGGTCAAGTTCTAGTGTGATAGTATGTGATTATACATAGTAGTGTTAAAGCATAAGATATTTTGTAGAATTTATCATTAGTTTGGAGTACACTCTTGTGTTCTAAAATCAATTATATTAAATAGCTGGATATTATTTTGTACATAAGTCGAATTCCAGTTCTTCTCTCGGAGTAAGGGATAAAAACACTGTGTTGGAAATTGACACCGAGGTGGGACCACGATAAGAAGTGAACTTTGTTGCTACGACATCGCTTCGCCCCCAAACCTGATATCTCCGAAGAGTTTGCCTCAGCCAGTTGTTACAAACACGGAACTTTATTTTTTACAGATAAAGCCAACAGGTGTTTACTTCTCGTCCATCAAACAACTGTTTCCATGGTTTTTTTTGGGATGGTCAAGTAAAACATCGAAAAGTTGGTACAGACCCGATTGGATTCGAAACAAGGGAATAAGAAAAGCCGTTCCCTCAGTCCAATGCATCCCCAAACTAATTGTTAATGAATTTTAAATGACAGAGAAAGTACAGGAGCAGAGCATTGCTCATATACGATACAAACTGAGGCAGTATCTCAAAAAGAAAATACAGTCCTGCAGGGCAAAATTCTGTTGCAATGGTAAACCTGGGCTAGTATCCATCGGACAGAAGTCTTCCAATTAATCTACGAAATCTCAAGTGAAGCCCGTTTCTCAACTTGAGAAGCTTACAGCAATAATATACTGTTTAGGACAATTAATCAAAAGTTTTGAAAAAAAAATCCGTGCAGAATGAATGATCGCAAACTGGGAGATTGCCAAATTATTGTCAAAAAGCACTGCTCCGGACCACAGGAATCAAGCAAATCTTCTCCACATCGGGCAATTCTAATCCAATAATCCCACATGTGGCACAGTGGTTGGCACTGCTGCCTCACAGCGCCTGTAGACCCGGGTTCAATTCCCGACTCAGGCGACTGACTGTGTGGAGTTTGCACGTTCTCCCCGTGTCTGCGTGGGTTTCCTCCGGGTGCTCCGGTTTCCTCCCACAGTCCAAAGATGTGCGGGTCAGGTGAATTGGCCAAGCTAAATTGCCCGTAGTGTTAGATAAGGGGTAAATGTAGGGGTATGGGTGGGTTGCGCTCCGGCGGGTCGGTGTGGACTTGTTGGGCCGAAGGGCCTGTTTCCACACTGTAAGTCTAATCTAATCTAAAAAAATGTGTGAGCACATCAGGATATCCAGTGAGCAGTATTAGAGAAATAGGCCGCTGAGAAGGTAGTGACACAGTTGAAAAATAAATGTTCAGATATGCAGGCAGCAGCCAGAGACTTGCATCAGGCAGACAGAAGAAAGACCGTTTTGCATTCTGTCAGAGTCAGGAAGCGGAACACATTGCATGAGCTAGATTAGAGGAAGGATGTGAAATTATTGCATTCAGCCGGTCACTGCATTCTGCCATCCCGCCCCACAAATTGTAGAACAGGGAGCATTTACCGACATGAAAAAGGCAATGCTAACAGCGATAGTTTATAATACAGGGAACCCTGAAGATGTCTTGAGAAAGTGCATGTGAAAGAAAGGTTACCACCGGACTGTCTTTGTCAGTCATTAAAGTGTACATTTATAGTGTGGTTTACAGCAATTTACACAGGGTTCAGTTATGAGAGGCTGTCTCAGCCATGTGGGCTTGGATTATCGTATATCATGACACCGACGTCAGCAAGAAGACCAGTGTGAATTTTGATCCCACTAAGCCAAGCCACAATGAAGCTTTGATTCTGATGAGAATGTCTAGGGTGAGGGAGAAAAAATCCCATTAATTTAAGAAAAGCAAGGCAGAGAGTAGAGTGAGAATATTTCATTTCTGAATCTGCAGACAGTGTCCTGGGTGAAGAAATGAAATAATGGGGTAATTATTACCAGAGAAACGCAGTTCCACATAATCAGCCACAGTGAAAGGCATAGGGACATATCAGGCGAACACGTGGCAGGTAGCAAGTTTATATGCGGAGCTACGGTTACTTTGCATGTGACTGTCGAGTCCCTGTGCGGCGTTACTCCCAACTACATGTAGCAGCGACCACGGCAGATGCACAGGTGATAGAAGGAGTCATAACTTCCATTACAAGGCAATATTCGCAATTTACACTCCATGCTTTAGGCACTTACCAAACTATACAACATGCAATCCCAACCTGTGAGGCATCCGTATGATAATGCCAGGCTTCTGCCTCCCCAGTGCTTCTGCAGAATGAAGTGGAAGAATATATGTATACCAGCGGTAAATGGAGAGGAAATAATTTCTTTTCAGATACTGCAGGTTCCCGCTGAATCCTGAACACTTCGTGATTTAATGATCAACACAGCTACTCTCACCACTTTAATACACGTATGGTGGATACCACTGTTCTAGAACAAATTGCAAGACCCAAATCGCGCGTAACACAACTTCAAACCTTACTCTACTGCCACGAAAGTGAGGTACTTCACTCACTGCCACCGACAACAGTTTCCACGTTTAATGAACCTCTGGATAGTTAAATTGAGTTAATACGAGATACTCTAAGAGATTGATTTGACTGACTACCAACTAACAACATGCATATGTCACATTTTCCCGACTGGCCTGAAATAATACCATTTCCAGATATCGTCCTGACAGAGAGGCAGATGGAACATGCCTGAGTCATTATGAAGCACACGCCAGTCGGTGTACCTATCTCGTGGAAACGTGTAAATACAAACCTAGTAAGAAATATGGGAGAACAGACAATCACATACTCTCAAATCGTAATTCCGGGTGTTCCGAGCAGAAGGATGACCAGATACAAACATGGGCAAAGGCAAGATTCAGTATGTCCACGCCTCCGGAGACAGATGATTTACAACGCACTATTGACTCTCTGCTGGAGGTCATGAACAATTCCTAGAGCAGCAGACCTTACAACACAAAAGCCAACTTAGTTTGAGAGGGCAGTGGAATATCGCCTTCAGAACAATCGTAAACCTTCAAGTGTGCAGCAGACATGAAGCCCCATCGCACCCTTATTTGAAGAAAGACAAGTGCACGCAGTAATGGACACTTGGGCTCTACCCTGCCAGCGTGCCAAAGCATGGTTTATCTGATCCATCAGGGTGATCGAACCTGATCGAACCACCCGAAGACACTCAAGACCCGTCCAAAATGCCGTGAAGACTATGGAGTAAAAGAATATTGCACCACCATCTTAGGATCAGTAACAGAAGATATAACTGGAGAGTGGTAACTATTGAAGAACTACCAAAAGCAAAGATTACTTTGAAACCATCGGAAGAAGAACAACGACATTATTACGTGAAGCTCAGCGAGGTTTTCGTGTGATGGAACATGATCATTAATGTTAACTTCGAACATAAAATAGATTTGTGTTATGCACCGTCAGTTCATCATTTATTCATTGCATTATTGTTTCTGTTAAACGAATATTATTGTTTTAGTGTCATTCAGAGTCCACTCAGTTTTTTTGTTGGCTATAACATTTTAACACACTGGTTAGCAGGAGCAACACTGTTTATTTCCATTTTTGTCTCTCTGTGTTCCAGCTTGTAGTTGTTCTTTTCCTCTTCAAAGTGACAGAGGCTCTTTACCATTTACTTTCAATTTTTCGATGACCCTGTTTTCTCTTCGACCCTTTGACTGTTGATATCTGAGAACTGCTGCCAATATTCATATGAATCTCGAAGTTGCAATGTCCTCTTGCTAATTGAAACCATTTTTAGTGTTTGCTTCCTCCCCCACGATTATTTTATTACCCCCACAATCAGTGCTTCTTTCACTGGTGAAATTATTGTTAGTTGTTTGAATACTTTATGCAAAAATAGCTTACAATGGGGTACTGAGCTTCTGTCTGAACTTGGACATAATGACACACAGACAATAATATTCATGCAGCACCTCGCAGCAGAAATATGTTTTTAAATGTACATTCATCAACACGACCGAAAGGATCATTAACATCAAAATAATACAAAATATACCGATAATATATGCCACAAATACATGAAGCTGTCAGATGCAGAGAAGAGTAAAATTGACACTGCCTTCGACTTTCCATTTCGGAGTCAGTGGAATTCTCTCCCACAATCTGACCCTGCAGATGCATATGCCCTCTACTATTTCAGGCAGGAATTTGGGAGTTTAATGTGGTTGAGAAGATTGTAGCAGTTGGAGGATGTTCGATAGATGGTGATGCGTGAAAAATCTGGAGAGTGTTATGGAAATATGATGATGGTCGAAAAGTGTGTTTTAAAGATGTGCACTGTTGCACAGAGATTCAAACAATGGAAATGCTGCAGAGATGTTTTGATTTATTTTATTTATTGATTGATTTGTTGATGAGAGTTGACTCACTTTTTCGAATGCGAAGGTTCTTGTTGGTTTCAAGCATATGACAGAAATAGCAAGAGCCAAAACGGACAGAGGAGATTAAAAGTACAATTGGAATTGTAGCAGAATATGTGGTACAACATCGGGTAGGGAGGATCCGTGGAAAATCGAGGAAAGCAGAGATTAACATATTTAATTCAGCTTAATAAAAAAACAAAAGTCTGAGTGTTAGTGTTACGAGTAGGGAACTGAGTGATCTCAAGAGCAGACAGCTAACGACTGACGACTTTTGCTGACTACCATATCCTCCATAAAACATGAAATGAGCGCGCACAAGGAAAAGTCAATGTAATACTCGTGTCTGGGCACAGCACTGGAATGGTGGAAGTGGTCGGGCTGACACAGGAACGGAACTAACGGACGTGGTAGGGTTGAAAACGGTAATGTTGACCACCATACGTTTTCCTTCGGCACAAGTGTGATTTGCCTGTAAATTCTTCACCCCGAACCGATTTAAGGGGGTGGGGGGGCATCATGGAATGAGTAAATCATCATCAATCCAAGTGTGCATGTTCGTCAGGCCTTGTTCTGAGTTTGTGGCTGCTCCTTCTTCTTCTCTGTTCAAGAATCAACTCTCTCATGCCCTGATCCTCAATTGTTTTTTTCCAAGATGGACAATCCCATCGCTTCACACTAACATCCCATAATCTGACTTGGGCGGAGGGACAGGAAAAGCCACACGACTAAAAAGAATTAGCCTGATTGGCATGGGTTAAAGGGGTACAGCTCAAGAAAGTTTGGTATATTTCACGGGGCAAATAAATGGAGATGGAGAGTATGAAAAAGTCAGGATCGCAGAAGGTACGGCGAAATCTGAGAGTTTATACTAACAAGCTATCAAATTAGTTGGCAACATAGATTGAAATTGTCAGGTATGATGTTGTGAGCAACACAGAGACGTGGCCGCAGAGGAATCAAACTGCGAACTAAATGTCAATATATAGTTACCAATAATAAGAAGACAGTAAGAGGGTTCGTGTTGCCATAGAAGAAATGGAATGAAATCAAGAGAAAGACACCGTGTAGAGTCAGACGGCGTAGAATTTGTGAGTTCAGTGGAGAACTGGAAAGGTGAAAAGGCCATGATGGGATTCATGCTCAGACCTCCTGGCAGCAGTGAGGATGTGGGGAAGAAGATAAATCAGGAGAAAGGAAAGGCATGGGGAAAATTCACGATTGCAATAACAATGGTGTGTTTCATGTGCATGTGGACGAGGAAAGTTAGTTTGCTATCAGATCTCAAGAAAATATGCATTTGGATGGGAATATGAAAAGGAATGGATGGAGGGTTATGGGCTGGATGCTGACATTTGGGACTAGATTTGGTTTGGATATCTTGTCAGCATGGACGGTTTGGACTGAAGGGTATTTTTTCTGTGCCGTACATCGCTATGACTATGACACTATAATTAGACAAAAAAGCCTGTTTTGCAGTGAAGAAAAATCTTTGCAGCTTGTACCATATTTGCTTCCATAAAACAAAAGTTTTTTTCCTGTACAGGTGTGAGGAGCCGTAAATCAAACCAGTGTAGGTGGATAAGAGACTATCGATCCTCCTTCATGTTCTCCCCTGCAGGAGACATGCTAACAGCTCTCCTGCACTGTTTACATCTGATCAAACGAAGGTCAGTGCTGGTGCCTTGATCAGGTTCGGCATGAATGACGCGTCTTGTTAACTTCAGCTCTCAATTGATTTCAGTTCAACACTGAAATTGTTCAATATCCATTGCTTATAAAGAGGAGCTCATTTAGATGATGCAACATAATGGCTTCAATGCAATTTAACAGCCGTGATCACTCTAAATTGCAGAGTCAGAGCAAGGAGGTAAATGGTATCATGCCCCTCAAATTTCTAATATATATCTGCCCATCCAGGTCTCTATGTGTCCTAGAGCCCCTATTGTGTTGTTCTTTGGTGCATCTAGTCATTTAGTCATTCCTGCCACAGTCACTGCTTCTTATTGGCTCAATAGAGTTTGGTATCCAACAGCGGCTGCCAATGTTTCTCCAATTTGGTTACTTTGTATAAAGTATTTCCAACTGATAACATCTCTTGGGAATTCATGTCAACCTCGAATCAATGTTTGTAAACCATGATCTACAACATCTCGCAGTTTCAGTGCTGCTATCAGTTGATTTGTTTACAAGTTAGTTGAATATTTCATGTAAAAATAGCTTCCAGTGGGTTCCTGAGCTTCTCGCGGAACCTCGGAAGAGATGCCACGTAGACAACGGCGCTCGTACAGCAATTCAAATTCCGCAGCATATATGCAACAACTTTAAATGTATATTCACCATCACTATCTAAAGGATCATCAACATCGAAGTAATAAAAAATATACCACAGCCACATAAATATGAAGCTGCCAGATATGGCGAATAGTAAAACCACACACTGTCTTCTGCTTTCCATCTCTGAATCACTAGAATTACCTTCTTTACTCTGACCTTTCAGTGCTTTACGGACACGACTGGCGACTATAATATGTTTCACTGTCAGAGCATTGAGGAACAGAATTAAACCAAAAGGTAGCATTGGGGTGAGGATCTTCTCAAAGTTGTTAAATCCTTTCCACACAGGGTCATCATTATAAGCATCTTTATTTGAACAGTACCATGGTACATTGTTAATTATCTCATCGGTTTCAAATCTAAAGTAAATTGGAATATTTTTTAAACACAGCAGACTGCCGGTAGTTGCTAAAACCATAGTTGCAGTTTTCTCAGTGCAGTATTTGGTTTTGAGTTTCTCACAACAAATGGTGACATATCGATCGAAGGTAAAAGCGACGGTGAACCAGACAGAACAGTCTATGGCGACACGACGCAGGGCATAGCGAACACTACACACCGGAGTGATGTCCAGGAACGATGGTGGGAAGTAATCATTCTTGATTTTGCTAAGTATGATCTCAATAATAACGACCAAAAGATCTACTGTTGCCATAGCTAGAAGGTAGCGAGTGGTACAGGCGTAGATTCCACACCTTCCCCGAGCCAAAATTGCAATTGTCACTAAATTGACTGGAAGAGAGAGAAGGATAGAGAAGCGAAAAATAATTGGAAAACATAAGCATTCATCATTTTGAGTCTTTGAGTTAAGAGTTACATTTCAGCAACACAAATGTTTGTGTGGAATATTGTTAGAAGACCGATAATCTCAATGAACACACCTTTGACACACACTGCTCCTTCAGATTCAACGCAAATGGGACATGAACATGAAGCAGGGTGGTTCTAAGAGAAAAAAATGCAGGTAAGACATTGAACGAGAAATAAAATCATGAGTGGTTGATCAACTTCCCTGTGCATCCAGAGCAATTCCCTAATATATTACACCCTTTATTAAATTTGAGCCAAATCATGGAAAAGGGGAGCCCTCTCTTCGCTGTGAATTCTACCTCAAATCTCACAATACCAATTGTTCTTTGAATGTTCCCTATGATTTGGCTGTTATGACGGATCATGATTTCAGGACACTATGGAAACAGATATAAAATGTATTGAACTACTTCAGCTGGCCAAAAAGAACAGTGGAGTTTGATTCAACAAGGCTAATAATATTCTTACGAGACCTTTAGTACGCAGTCTATTGTAAGGGATTCAAGTCCGAAGTGTTCTGGAGAAATTGGTGAAGGTGTCTCTAATATCTGCAAGAATCTCACTCTACATAGAACATGCGACATTGAATAGTACAGTATTGTACAGGCCATGCCGCCTCGATGTTGTGCAGACCGTTTATTGTCCTCTAAGATCAAACTAACCTGTGCACCTACATTTCACTGTCATCCATGTGCTGGCCCAAGAGTCGCTTAAATATCCCTAATGAAACTTCCACCGCTACTAGTAGTGACATTTCGCATAAAAAACTACTCTCTGTGTAGAAATCTACTTCTGAAACCTCGCCGAAACCTTATCCCAATCAGCTTCAAATAATGTCCCCCCATGATGGCAATTTTGTCCCTGTGAAAAACGTGTCTGGGTATTCATTGGATCAATTCCTGTCTTCATCATGTATACCTCATTCAAGCCATCCCTCAAAATTTGTGGCTCCATTCAAAAACTCTGCAGTACCCTGAAACTGTCTTCTCAATACATGTCTTCCTGTCCAGTTAAAATCCTGATAAATTTCCACTGTACCCTTGCTAAAGCTTCCACATAATAAGGCAACGAGAACTAAACATCATATGGTAAATGTTGCCTCACAAGGGCTTTATTGAACTGCAGCCTAACGTCGCGACTCGCACACTCAATCCCCCGCTAATGAAAGGCAACAAACACAAGCCTTCTTAACACATCTATCAACTTGAATGACAACTTTAAAACGAAGAAATTAATCCAATTTGGAAACTTTGCAAATTCAGCTTCAACATCATTCAGATAAGTGAATAATGAAGGATAGCGCAGTGAAATATCTTGAAATTGCTCAGGCACTTGGAAGCTGGTTCTGTAAAGTATATTTGGACATGAGATCTTTTGTAATACTAGTGTCCACGAGAGAAGGTAATAAAAATATTTTTCTAAAAGAATTCAAAACAGAATGTCATTTGCTCTAAAGTTGCGTAGCTACCACTTGAAGTAGGGAAATGAGAACATTTTATGAGAAGGCAAATAAACCCAGAAAGAATTTTGGATATTGTAAGGAAAAATCAAAAGCAACTATTTTTGTAAAAGCTCAGGCGATCTGGCTGCATATGTGGAGGCAGGTTAGAGTTAAAATTTCTGGTCCAGTGAACCTTCATCAGAACTGAGGAAGGCTGATGTTGATCATCAGCTATACCCGAATGGTAGGTGAGGTTTGTATGGTTGGAAGAGCAAGAATAGAGATGGGGCATAATGGAGCATGAAGACAGTCACAATCCAATTCATCCAAATGACATGTTTCATGCTCTAAAAACTGTCACATCAATGTTTGGTTTGAAAAATCACGCGTAGTTTATTCTGTAATAAGTAATTTCATTCAAGGCACAATAGTAACCAGGTCTTTGATCAGGAAATGAGAATATACAGCATCATGTCCAAAACGTGACTTCGCTCAGAGTCACTACAGAGCGGCACACCACGTCGGTGCAAATAAACCCTGAAGGATAGTCCACTGAGCACACAGTCATTGGGATGAGGCGTCGCAAACCAGTCAGGCAAACAGCTTCAGAGTTAATGGTCTCCGTGTGAAAGCGGTGTGGTAAAGAGAAGCATTAACATTTGTGAGGGAAACGGTTCTGATACAGCGGATGATAATGCTTAAAAATCTCGGGCCTCAGAGCCATAACTACCTGGGGAGATCACAGGATTTATTTTTCATTTTCGCTTTTGCTGTCGAGTCAGTCAACGGTTGTGTTCACAAGAGTCTGGCAAGCATTCCACAAAAACAGAAAAAAAAAACGCTGTGCAAGTACATTTCTCTTAAAATGAACACAATGCAAATATCAGGTGAAAAGTTTCAACATTTATACAATGCCGTCGTACAGGCACCTCAACCTCAGTGAAGACTGAATGTAGCTTTCATGCTGAAACTTCTTGTTCATCTGACATGTTCCGAAAAGCGTACCGTTTTGCAAAACTTCCTCAAATTCCCAATGGTATGTCCCAAGGTTACCCACTGAAGTCTTGAACTAGGCTGCAATTAAGTTAGTACTTGCTCGTTCACCTTGTAGGTTTCACAGAGTCGAATGTGTAGTCTTAGCTATTATCAATTCTGTTGTTTAAGACCTGTTATCACTCTTGTGCTTCTGTCTGAATGGTCCTGTTTATCTCCTTACTTCTGCATTCAAGGCAAGAAATACTGGAGCAACCGTCTGCTTCGTCAAATAGCGACAAATTTATTCAAATTCTCCAGGTATTCATTTATTGCTCTATTTTAATTTTTTTTTTGTCAAATAAATCAATTCGGAATGTATCTATGACCCATCAATAACTGAAATAGGAAATCAAAGTTTTCTTCAACGCTACCACTTTACACTTCCACATAATCCTTACAGTAGCATTTGCCTTTTTTATTTTGATTGGCTGGTGATATATTAAACATAAAAACACGAAATGGAAAAGCTTTGAAACAGTTGAAGCAACAGCAAATAAGCGCACAACTAGCTCAAGGACGTCAGAAACGAAACGATGTTTCAACTAACGTTATTACTCAGATGATAATGGTACAGACGAGGTTAGGCATAATGGAACAGACTGAACAATTATCACCACTAACCTGGAAAACCAATTGCGCCTAGTATAACGTAGAATATTTTCCTCACTGTTTGAATTGGACGATGCATTTTCAGTGCGAATAGACTTGCCACGTTCTTCTGCGGACAATCCCCCTAAATTCTATTCTGAGATGACCGATTTGTAAGGCCTTAATTTTATACCCGTTCGCAGATCCGCAGGGATATTAGTGTTGCAATATCCAACTGTTGTTTTTCTTGAAAACCTGGTCAAAAAAAAAGATGACAGCACCTGACATAATCCCCCGACACAGGATTATGTGCACTGTGAGGAATGAATTCGAGAAAAAAAAACCCTTCATGACGGGATACAATTGGTCCCATAAAGTAACGAACCAGAAATGGCAGGGAGGTTGAAAAAATGCAAATGGTCCTTTGTACAAGTTCATTCCCAAGATTGGCCAACGCATCGTATCAGTGATAATTTTCCCGCAATGACCATTGAATGAGTTAATTATTGCCATAAGAGGATACACGCAGACCTCTTTACTGAATTCAGGAGTATCCCAGCTCTCTTTAGATGTAGGGAGTCTATTGAATATTTCATAATGTCATAGTCAGCAAGACGGAATGCCAACTTTTGCACGGTCTCGTTCAGATCTGTGTTCGTGAACTCAACCAATCTCTCCCCCTCTTCATCAGTTTTCATGGTGGAAGGCTCCAGCAGTAAAGAGCGACTTTGAGAGACTGAGAGGACAGATGTGAGTACAGGTCATCACGAAAAAGAAAGTGCAGGTCAGTTAAAGTATCTGAAGGACGATGAATCCCCATGACTGGACCGATTGAATCACAGAATTCTAAATGAGATAGATAAGGAAGGTGCTGAGGCATTGCTGGCGATCGTTTTCGAGAGGGGAGGAGATTGCCAGATGATTGGAAAATGACTAACGTAGCAGCCTTGCATATGGAAGGACGTAACCAGAAGACAGAAACTGACGTGGGTCAGTGTGAACTTGTGTTCGAAACATTTTGGAGACTCTTATTAAAAATAAGATGGAGGAGTAGTTGAAAGTGCCATCCAACCTTGAACGTTAAAGTAGGGCTAAGAAGTTACAATTTTAATGGGGAATGTAATGCTCGACAGGAACATTAGAATTATTTGAGAAAGTTACAAACAAGTTACGTAAAGGACAGCCAGTGCATGAGATCTCTTTGGAATCTCTGAAGCCTTTGGCAATGTACCAGACAGGAGCCTGTTCAATAAGATAACAGCCCATGACGTTATGGGCAAGGTACTGCATTGTAACTGGTTAGCTGAATGATCTAATGCTCAAAGGGTTTTTGGAGTACAAGTATAGGATTTGTCCTATAGTTAACACGCAGGTTGAGCTGCGAATTAAGGAAACAAATTGCATGCCTACGTTCATTACAAGAGGGCGAGAATGCAACAGTAGAGATTACTGATGACATTGTATAAGGCTCTGTTCAGACTGCAATTCAAATGTTGTGAGCAGTTTTGGGCTCCATACCTCAGGATATGGTGGCATTGACAGGGATCTAGAGGAATTTTTATAACAATTATCCCGTGATTGATGACCTTGTCATATGAGCATTAGCTGATTACTCTGACTTTGTACTCAATAGCGTTCATCAGGAAGTACGGATTTCGAATTTAAAATTACAGAATGCTAAGAGGCTTTGACAGAATGTCAAAGAGGAAGATGTTTCTATTAGTTGGAGAGATAAGTATTCATTCGCACAGCCTCAGAATGAATGGCAAAACCTCGAAATTGAGATGAGGACAGCTTTCTTCAGCCAGAGCGTGATAAATCTTTAGAATACATTGTCATAGATGAATGTGGCTGCCAAGTCATTCCGTGTAATTTAAACTGAGACAGAGAGGTTCCAGATGGTTACGAGGATTAGGGTAAGACAACATGACAACAATATTGAGAAACACATAAGCGAAATAACAGAACAGATAGAAGGGGCGGAATTGTTTAGGTTCCTCTTTCGTTGTATGGCCTTCTCATCGAAGAGTCTAATTTGAGCACATAAGTGAACTGTGTCACCTGAGGCAAAGGTCTCTGATCTTTTACTCACTCAATCATTTTTGGTCATGTTGCCAAGCATTTAATCAAACTTAACATTTTCAATCCTGCCTCGATCTACAATGAATCTGAGTTCCTCAGGTGCCCAATCTACCTCATTGCCAGATGGACTCAAGGGTATACATGTGCAAGCGTAATAAATTGTACGTTGGCTATCTGCCTCTGCCATTTACAGCCCAATAGTGAATCTTCCACAGAATACAATCCCGGCAAATTGGAAACATGATATTCAGTCCAACAAGACCATGTCGTTCCTCTGACGATTATCCCTCCCAGACACATCCACTTTCCCTGTAACCTTGCATTTCCAATGGCTAACATGCGTAGCCTACATATCCCTGAAGTTTATCGGCATTATTTCTTTCTCAATCCATTTAACGTGAACATCTTTGAACGGTGAGGAAACTGATAGAAATCCACGTATACACGAGGGAACGAGCAAACTCCACAGATTTGCCTGGGGATGGAAATGATCTCAGGATCATGCAGTTGTGTGGCAGCAGGGCTGACAACTGAGCCGCCGTGACGTCCAACAGCAGTTATCATTAACCAGATTTTGATGTTGCCTAAGTCATTTAAATACACGTGGCTAAAAGATGTTGGGGATCATTCAAAGTTGGTCCACCATCGACAGGTCACAAACCTGGTGCGGAACGGTAGCTAAGTGGTTAGCACAGCTGCCTCACAGTGCCAGGGACCCGGGATCGTTACAAGACTTGTGTGACTGTCTGTCGAAGTTGTACAATATCCCTGCTTCCCTGCGTGATTCACTGCAGTTGTTCCAATTCCTTCTAATTTTCCAAAATGTGTAGGTCTGGTGGGTTGGCCATTCTAAAATGGCCTTAGTGTTGCGGACTGTGTCGGTTATGTGCATTAGTCATGGGAAATGGAGGCTAATAGGGACTGGGCCATCTTATCATTCAGAGCACTGGTGTGGACTTATTGGGCCCACGGCCCTGTTTCACCCTGTGGGGATTACATGACCGTGATGTAGTACTTGCCACCTGGATAAATGGGTGCAGTTCCAACAACACATGAATATATTCGACAGAATTAATTCCGAATCAGGCCTCCATGATTGACAAGTTGTACCATCTTCAAGGTACACTGCAGAAATTCGTCACGGCTTATTCGCCCACATATTCCGAAATGTAAGCCATTATGCTCTCTCGGGAAAGTGGCCGCAGTTACATGAAAATATCACGAATAGGGATTATTATCCTCACTCACCACGCTGCCGTGAAATTGCATGTCACTCCTTTAATGTTACTACAGCAAATTTCGTGAAATGTCCCCGTGACAGCAAAGTCGTTGTCTGTATTCCACTTGGAGTTGAGCATTTCATAAAGGCTACTCTCACTACTACTTTTTTCAAGGCAACTAGGAAGGGCAATAAATACTGGGTCCACCAGCGGCGTTCATATTACAAAACTATAAACCATTCAACTACCATAAATTTCCTGGAGGAATTGGCGGTTTCATGAATTCTGTGATACTTAATTGGACTGTGATTGATTATACACAAGAGGCTGTTGTGTTAGTGAGGGCATATTGAGATTTGGCGGACGAGTGTTGGGGTAATAACGTTTGGATTGGCCACTGCTGTGTTCCGCTAAAGGTAATGGGGACTTCGAGATGGATCATCAGAGAACTCCTATATTTTGAAGCCTAATGATCAAAACATACTTTGAGTACATAGGTAAACTGCCTTATCTTAGATAAATAAAGTATCTGAAGTTTTAATGAACCAATCATTTGATGATTATGTTGTCAAGCCTCGGACAAAAGTTTGCATATGTCATCTTGCAATGTCTGGCCTCCATCTCAGCTCCTCTGTGGCCCTGGTGCACCTCTTTGCCCGATGCATCGATAGTTCACTGTTAACATATAGTAACTTGTGCATTGATTAACTGCCTCTGCCATTCGTTGCTCATTAACGAATATTCAAGAGAACAGAACCCCTACTCCACAGAAGCAGCTCATTCAGCCAAACAAGTCCACAGCGTTCCTCCAAAAAGCATCCCACCCAAACAATTCCGCTACCATTTGCTCTACATTTCTCATGTCTAACGCAGCTAACCGACAAGTTCCTGAAGAATATTAGCAGTTTAGAATTGAAATTCCCCCAACGTGAACACCTTTGTACTGAGACAGGAAAACGGATGAACTGGCAGAAATCAACACAGACACAGGGAACATGCAAATTCCACACTGACAATTGGTTGTTATTTGTGGAGTGTCAGATAATTCAGTACATTCTGAGTGATAAAGTACACATGCATTTGTAAGGATTGGATTTCATTAAGATCATTGTGCTTGACTTTACATAGGTAAGATCATGTCTCAGAGGTACGTTAGAGTTCTTGGTTGAAGTGTCTCGCAAGATTCACAACACCATGAGGGTAGATGCAATCTGTACGGATTTCTGTAAGGCGTCTTGTAAGGTTCCAAACGTGAGACAGTTCTGTAAACTTAGTTTGCCTGGAATCCCAGGAGAGTTACAGAATTGGATACTCAATTAGTTTGATGGTGGAAAGCATAGGTTAATTGTAGAAGGATGCTTGTCACACTGGACGCCCATGGAATGTTTGCGTTTCTCAGGCGTCGTTGCTGGGGCCATTGTTGCTTGTTATGTATATCAACAATTTGGATGAGAAGGTGAAAAGCAATGAGAATGCAGATGACACTTCGACAGGCAAGACCGTGAACAGTAAGGAAAGTTGCCATAAATTGCAGAAGAACCTTGATCATCGTTGGACAGGTAATGTCAAATGAAGTTTAATATAGATAAGCGTGAGATCTTGCATTCAGGAAAGTCAAATTGAGGTCGGGCATTCATCGTGAATGGCAGGTTGTTCAGGAGTATAGTGAAATAGAGGGATCTCAGAATTCCGTGTGTAGCCTTTTCTGAAAGTGGCGTCAGAGATAAGCCAGTGCAATGAACAAAGCTTTTGTCACAATGACTTTAATCAGTCAAAGCATTGAGTATAGAAGTTGAGAAGTTAAGATACAGTTGTGCAGGACTTTGGTAAGACAGTATTTGGAGTATTGTGTTCAGGTGTGCACACCTTGCTATAGTGAGGATGATATTAAAATGAAAAGTGTGCAGAATAAGTTTAGATGTTGCCAGGACTCAACTATCTGAGTTATAACGGGGTGGGTGGGGGCGGTTGGACATGCTTAACGTTTTTCTTTAGTGCGAAAGAGACTACTGAAGGTCGTAAAGAAGCGAATAAGATAATGAGTAGCATGGACAGGAAAAATTCACACAAGTATTTTTTCCCAATATTGTGGAAAGATGGACAAGAAGACAACAGTTTAGGCTTAAAATTGACAAAAATAAAAGAGTACCTGAAGGGCAACTTCTCTACGCAGAGGGGAATATACCTTTGGAATGTTCTTCCAGCTGAAGTTGTTGATTTTGGTACATTGACAACACTTAAACGGTATTTGGACAGATATGTGGATGGAAAAGTTTTAGAAGAGCATGGACGAAGTGCAGGGAAATGTTGTCAGCGTAGGTGGACATTTTGATCAGCATGGACCAGTTTGTGTCGATGAGGCTGAATCCGCACTGGAGCTGTCTATGATTCGATTACTCCATGCATGGATTGACATCCTTATGAAATTAATTAAAATAATCTGCTGCTCCAGTCGAGATTCACAATGTTTCCCACTCTTGCCTCGCAGAATTCTGGTGGCTCATTTTAACAACTCCTGGTAACTCCACTCGGGATACACAGGTGTTCCTGAGAATGCTCGTTGTCTGTTGCACTCACTGACAACCACACTTTATATTTGATTCTCCCCCTCACTTTCATAAAGTGGTGGAAATGCAATAGGCTCCCAGCATTGTTTTCTTGCATTTGAGTTCATTTTCTTTTTCCCCAAACGGGTTTGCAACCACACAGTGAGCTCAGGACCACTTTATTTTACAATGTTCATAGGTCTGAAGGCCAATCTCACCTTTGACACTTATATAGTGTTCCAAGCTCAACACAACAAGGCACAAATGCGGATGGGTATCCACAGATTTTTGGATGCGACGAGTTTAAAATAATAATAAAAGCTTTCTTTGTTTTCCCTCCTCTTATGATGTTTCAATGTATAATTATTAGATGTTTGAGGACTTGGATTAGCATTGGGAGAACCTGGAGCTGAAATCTCAGTTTTTGGTATATCATGCTTGCTTTTCTTCACGTGTGAATGTCATTTTAAAAATTGCTAAGAAAACACCATTTTAAAGAAACCATGAGAATACAGACTAATGCGAAGCAAGCACTTGTTTTCATAATTCTTTCCATACCTTGGGTTTTACGACCTGTATGTTTGAAGAAGAGGGGCAAGACGAAAAATTCTCGTGCCATCAGATAGACAATATGACATTTGAACATAATGGTTTCATCACAGAGCAGTCGTCCATAGGTCAGAGGCCGACAAGAGGACACCTCAAAATGGTGTTTGCAGTGGCGAAGACAAACTGGTTCTTATGGCCCATGTTAAGTGAGATTGAACTGTTTGTGAACTTGTTATAATAATCGGGGAGAGACATTTACCTAATGACTTTAGAACGAACGGGAAGACAATTATTTCCTAAAACGAGATGGATTGAAGACATGCCAGTGGCAAAGAATATTAAACATGGTCATTGGGGGAACTTATGGTGACATCCGAGTTTCTGCAGATGTGTTGGGTAGGCTAAATTATATTCAGGTGGACAGATCCCTATGACCTCATGGGATCTTAGGTTGCTCAGGGAGGAGACAGAGTAAATAGCTGTGGCTCAGAGATATCTTTGTCGCATGCTTAAACACTGTTGATGTTGGAGGACGGGAGGATTGCTCATGTTGTTCCCCTGTACAAGAGTATAGAAGGGATATTCCAGATAACGAGTAACCAATAAGCCTCAGATAACTAGTGCGAAGGTTGCTGGAGAAAGTACTGAGCGATAAAGCATATTTATATTTGGAAAATAATGGACGCATCAGCATAGGCAGCATTTTTTTGCGGAGAGATGTGCCTTAACGACATAATAGAGCTCTTTGAGGAATGAAGGGCTGCAAGATGTCGTAAACATGAACTTTAGCGAGGCACTAACAAGGCTTCCCATTGTAAACTCATGGAGAAAGTGAAGTCACATGGTGTACGGGGTGTTCGACCTAGGGGAATAAAGAACGAGTTAAGCAAGAGGAGACAGAGAGTGTTAGATGAAGTGAGTTTCTCGAAATGGAGAAAGGTGACCAGTGGTGTTCTACAGGGATCAATGTTAGGCCACTGTTGTTTGTGAGATACATACATGATCTGAAAGAATGTATTATCAGCAACTTTGCAGATGACACGAACATTGATGGAGTCGCAGACAGCATATGGGAAAGCCAAAGAACATAGGAGAATACAAATAGACTGGCGAGGTGGGCGAACAAATGGCAAATTGAGTTAAATCCAGTCAAATGTGAGATGATGCATTTTGGGACAGAACGATACTATAAACGAAAAAGTCTACGGAGAAGTTGATGATCAGAAAGGTGTGGGAATTCAGGACGATTTTACACTGATAGTGACTGCACAGGTGCATAGAGTTGTCAAGAAGGCATATGGCATGCGTATCTTCATCGGAAGTGATATTGAGTATAAGATCTTGCAGGTCAAGTTGAAATTGCAGAAGAATTTGGATTGGCTGCATTTAGTATATGGTGTTCAGTTCTGGTTGCCACTTTGCCATAAGGATGTGGACGCTTTGGAGAGGGTGCAGACAAGGTTTCCGAGGGTATTGCCTGGTATCGAAGGTGGTAGGTATGAAGAGAGATTGAGTAGCTTTGGATTATTTCCATTAGAGATAAGGACATTAGCGGGGACCTGGTTGAGGAAGACAAAATCATGAAGGTTATATAGATAGTGGATAGAGAAAAGCTTTTTTTTCCAGGTGAGCGAATCAATAGCGAGAGGTCACGCGTTTAGGGTGAGATGTGAAAATTCTAAGGGGATAGACGAGGATAGAATTTCCCAAAGGATGACAGGCGCTTGGGACACATTGCAAGGAGATGTAATAGCGGCAGTCACGGTAGTTTCATTTAAGGTGTGTCAGGACGGATCCATGTGTAAATGGGAAGCAGAGGGATACTTATGTTGAGGGACCGGGCGGTAGATGGAGACAGTACAGTGGATTTGGATCGGCCCATTGTTGAAGGACTGATTGGCATGATTCTGGGCTATACGTTATATTTGTCCTCTTCTTTGCAGTGCTGTTTATTTGCGAAATAGATTATGTTTTCTTTTCTGAAAACAATCGCTCCAGCAAGCGACAAATGAAGATGAAAGGCTATTAAATCATTCGTTTCCATAACAAATGTTTTGTTGTTTTTCTGAAGATGCAATCGCACTATCTTGCTAACATGCTTAATGGGCAACCTACACTTAAAACTGAGACCAAAAATAAGCATTATAATGTATCAAGTGGAATTCTGTCTGATGTCCAAATTGATCAGCAGTGCTATGGGTTCTGATGATTAAATCTCCACCTATTCCCAGGAATACAGAATGTGAGAGTCAAACCATTGTGGAAACATGGAGTCCTACAATATCGAAACAGGCTGACAACATAACCTCCCCAGGTCTAGTCCCATTGACGAGCCCATATCCTTGTCAGTGCTTCTTATCCATCGTTCCGCCCAGAGGGCTTTAAACTGCTTGAAATGTACACACTTCCATTACTTCTCTGGCAGTTCACTTTATACGTGCACCAACGTTTCCGAGACAGCCAAGAAGTCTGCAGATGTTGTGGTTCTGTTCGCCGAGCTGGAGGTTTTTGCTGCAAACGTTTCGTCCCCGGGCTAGGAGACATCATCAGTGCGGTGGGAGCCTCCTGTGAAGCGCTGCTGATGATGTCTCCTAGCCAGGGGACGAAACGTTTGCAGCAAAAACTTCCAGCTCGGCGAACAGAACCACAACAACGGACACCCGAGCTACAACTCTTCAATCAAACTTTAAGTCTGCAGATGTTATAGCGATATGAATGCAGGGCTGGACTGTGTAATAAGTTAGGAAAACAAGGCTGGAGATGTTACTGGGATAGGAAAGCAAGATTGGAGAGGTTACAGAGACAGAAAAGCAAGGATGGATATGTTCCAGAGACAGTAATACAAGACTGTAGATGTTTCAGAGATTGGAAAAACAAGGCTGGAGATGGTATAGCGATATCAATGCAGGGATGAATTTATTACACAGTTAGCAAAACAAGGCTGGAGATGTTACTGAGATAGGAACGCAAGACTGGATATGTTATAGAGGTAGGAAAGCAAGGCTGGAAATGTTGTAGATATAAGAATACAAGGCTGGAGATGTTGCATAAATAGGAGAGTATGAAAAATGTGTTGCTGGAAAAGTGCAGCAGATCTGGCAGCATCCAAGGAGAAGCAGAATCGAAGTTTCGAACGTAAGCCTTTGTTCATGAATGAGGAATGTCTGCCAAGCAGGCTAAGATAAATGGTAGGGAGGAGGGAATTGGATTGCTGAAGAAGGGCTTATGCCTGAAACGTCGATTCTTCTGCTTCTTTGGTGCTGCCTGACCTGCTGCGATTTTCCAGCAGCACATTTTTCAGCTCTGTCCTCCATAATCTGCAGTCCTCACTTTCTTCTATATAGAAGAGCATGCCTGGAGATGTTGTAGAGATAGGAAGTCGGGGCTAGAGATGTTATAAAGATAGGGAAGCAAAGGTGGAAAGGCTGGCAATGCAACAATGAAAGGAATGCAATGCTGGAGATATGACAGAAAGAGGAAAGCAAGGCTGCAGACGTTGCAGACATTGGAAAAGTTATGCATGTAGGGAAAAAAGTCTGAAAACGTTTTCGAGTTTGGAATGCAAGAATCGTGATGTTTTAGAACATAGAAAAAATACAGCGCAGTACAGGCCCTTCGGCACTCGTTGTTGCGCCGATTCAAGCCCACCTAACCTACACGAGCCCACTATCCTCCATATGCCTATCCAATGCCCGTTTAAATACCCGAAAAGAGTGAGAGTCCACCACTGTTACTGGCAGGGCATTCCATGAAATCACGACTCGCTGAGTAAAGAATCTACCCCTTACATCAATTTTGGCGGTAGGAAATCAACGCTGAAGATCCTATAGAGCCTGGAGATGTTACAGAGATGTGTGTGTAAGTTTGGCGATGTCACAGTAAGGCTGGAGATATTAGGAAACTTGAAAGCAAAACTGGTGTTGTTTGGAGATAGGAAAGCGATTTTAGAGATGTTATAGAGATAAGAAGGGAAGTTTATCCATGTTATAGCAATAGGAATGCAATGCTGGAGGTATTACAGGGAGGAATGCAAGGTTGTATATGGTATAGAGATGGGACCGCAAGGCTGGGGATGATGCATCGATAGGAAAGCAAGTCTGAAGCTGTTACAGAGATATAAACGCAAGACTGAATGTATTACACGGATAGGAAAGCAACGATCGGAATGTCTGAGAGACAGGAAAGCAGGGCTGCAGACTTTACATATATAGGAAGGCAACGCTGGAGATGTTACACTGATAGGAAAGCAACGTTGGATATGCTACAGATAGAGAGAAGCGGGGCTAGATAGTTTACACGGATATAAAAGCAAAGTTGGTGATGTCATTGAGATAGGAATGCAGGGCTGGAGAGGTGACATGGATAGGAACGCAACGCTGGAGATGTTAAAAACATAGGAGAGCAAAGCTGGTGATATTACGGAGATCATAAAGCATGGCTCGTGATATTACATGGAAAGGAAGCAGGTTTGGATATATTACAGCTGTAGGTAAACAAGGATGGAGATGTAACATAGACAGGACGTGTGACTGGAGATGTAACAGAGATGGTAACACAAGACTGGAGATGTTATTGAGATAGGGAAGGAAGGGTGGTAGTGCTACATGGATAGAAATGCAGGGGTGGAGATGTTACAGAGATAGCAAAGCAAGGCTGAAAATGTTACATGGATAGGAAAACAACACCGGAGATTTTATAGGGATTGGAGAGCAAGTCTGAAGATCCTGCAGAGGTTGGAAAGAAATGTTGCAGATTTTGCAGAGATAAGAACACAATGCTGGAGGTGTTGAATCGATAGGGATGCATGCTGGATGTCTTACCGTGATAGGAAATCAAGGCTGGAGATGTTTATTAATTAGGAATACTAGGCGTGAGATGTTACAGAAATAGGAAAACAAGGCTGGAGGTGTTACAGAGACAAAAACTTAAGACGGGAGACATTGTAAAGAGAGGAAAGCAAGGCTGGAGGTGTTTTCGAGACAACAAAACAAGCCTGAAGATGCTATAGAGATATGAAAGCGCGGCTGGAGTTATTACACAGTGATTAAACAAGGCCAGAGTAGGTACTGGGATAGGAAAGCGAGGCTAGCTATGATATAGAGATAGGAAAGCAAGGCTGGAGATGTTATAAAGTTAGGAATGCAAGGCTGGAGATATTATAGAGATAAGAATACAAGGCGAGAGATGTTGCATGCATAGAAGAGCAGGCTGGAGATGTTATAGAGATAGCAAGTCGGGGCTGGAGATGTTATAAAGATACGGAAGCAAAGATGGAGAAGTTACAGAGTTAGGAAAGCAATGTTGCAGATTGGACAGTGATAGTAAAGCAAGTCTGGAGATGTTTGAAAAATATGAAAGCAAAACTGGAGACGTTACAGAAATAGAAATGCAAGGCTGGAAATGTAAGTGCGATAGGAGAGCAAGACTGGAGATGTTGCCGAGATTGGAAAAAAAATGCCTGAGATGTTATAGAGATAGAAAAGTGAGGTTGCAGATAATGCAGAGATAGGAAAGGAAGGTTGGATATGATATATAGACTGGAAATAAGTCTAGAATGCTTATTGAGATCGGTACGCAATCTTGGTGATGTTAGAGAGATCGAAAATGAAGGCTGGGTTGTTTTAGAGATAGAAAAACAAGGCTGACGACGTTAGAGAGATAGGAATGTAAGGCTGGAGATGTCACACAGATTGGGAAGCAAGACTGGAGAATGCACAGAGATAGGAAATCACCACTGCAGATATTACACAGATGGAAAAAGAAGGCTGGGAATATTAAACAGAAGGGAAAAAAGGCGGGAGATATTACGGAGAGAGGAAAAAAAGCCTGATTACGTTCCTAAGTCAGGACAGCAAGGCCAGAGATGTGGTAGAGATCGGAATGCTGGACTGAAGCCTTTATAGAGACAGAAAGTCAACGGTGGAGATGTTATATAGATACAAAAGTGAGACTGGAGATGTTACAGAGAGAAGAAAGGACGGAAGGAGATGTAGCACAAGTGAGAATAAAAAGGCTTGAGATGTTACAGAAAGAGGAAACCAAGGCTGGAGATGATGTCGACGTAGGAATACAACGCTGGAGATGTTACACAGATAGGAAAACTAGGTTGGAGTTCTTACATAGATATAAAAACATGGTTCGCGATGTAACAAAAATAGTAACACAAGGCTGGAGATGTTACAGAAAGGGAAAAGCAATTCTGGTGATGTTACGAAAGGAGGAGAGCAAGGTTGGAGATGTTATGAAATATAATGATAGGAAAGCCGACCAGGAAATGTTACTTAGAAAGGAAAACAGCGCTGAAGATGTTAAAGAAGCAGGAAAGCAAGGCTGTAGATTTTACACAAATAGGGAAGAATGGCGGGTTTGGAAAAGAGTGGTAGCACAGTTTGAGGTTCTGGATTTAGGTTTGCTCGCTGAGCTGGAACGTTTGTTCTCAGACGTGTCACCACCATACTAGATAACATGTGCAGTGACACTCTGGGTGAAGCAATAATGGAACGGCCCGCTTTCAATTTATGTTTCTATGTTTCGTTGGATTGGTGGTGTCATTTCACCACAGGAAAAGGAGTAGTAAAGCAAGGCTGGCGATAATACAGAGATAGGAATTCCCGTCCGGAGATGCTACCGAGATAGGAAAGCTAGGCATGAGATTTTACAGAGATCGAAAACCAAGACTAGAGATGTTCAGATATAGGAAATTAAGGTTGAAAGTTTTATAGGAAGAAGAAATCAAGGCTGGAGATTCTACAAAGATAGCAATGGCTGTGCATGCTAGAACAGACTAATGGGAATTTTTAATCCATTCACAGGAAGTGCATTGAGTGGCAGCTGAATTTCAGAGAGATAAGGAGGGATGAGAAGGCTGAAGGTGATTATAGAGACACGGAGGCGTAGAGGTGCTGCAGGTTCGGAGGAACACATAGGGTGAGGTGTGAGTGCTGGAGGTGGGTTGAGAGATATGGGAGAGGATTGGAGACGAGAAGTGGTTATAGAAAAAGGGAAGGGTGTAGAGGCCGGAGGTGGTTAAGAA
Source organism: Hemiscyllium ocellatum (assembly GCF_020745735.1). NCBI lineage: Eukaryota > Metazoa > Chordata > Chondrichthyes > Orectolobiformes > Hemiscylliidae > Hemiscyllium > Hemiscyllium ocellatum. Next base: position 304,449 of record NW_026867631.1, read on the forward strand.
ACATGGAGGCATGTAGGACCTGAAGGAGGTTAGAAAGATAGGGAGGGGTGTCGGGACAGGAGATGGTTGGAGAGTTTGGGAGGGGTAAAGGGGCTGGAGGTTCTTAAAGAGAAATGCAGCAGTGGAGAATCACAATGGGTTTAGAAAGTTCAGGACGGATGAAATTGCTGGGGAAGTTTCGAAACATAGGAAGGGCGAAGAGCCTGGAGGAACTTAGAGAAGTTATTTGGGAGCAGTTAAGGAGCTGGAGAAGGTTTGAGAGACAGGGAGAGTGGTAGGGTTTGGAAGAGATGAGAGAAATACGGAGGGGTGCAGGGTTTGGAAGACGTTCGAGAGATAGGGAGGAGTGTACAGATTGTAGGAAGTTAGAGAAATAGGAAACTGTTTGCGGTTTGGAGGGAGCTTAGTGAGACAGGAAGGTGTGTTGTGCCTGGAGGAGGTGATAGACAAAGTGCGAATCTTGAAGATGGCGGAGGTTAGAGTAATAGGTAGTGGTGTAGTGTTGTAGATTTTAGAGAAATAGGGAGATATGCAGATTGGTAGCGGTTTGAAAAATAGGAAGGTGTGTAGGATTAGAAAGAAGCTTGCAATAGAGGCCGGAGTATCGGTTTTTGAGGAGGTTACAGAAATAGTGAGAGTTGTAAGGTTTGGAGGAGGCTTGAGAGATCGGGAGTGGTATCGGTTTTTGAGGAAGCTAGATAGGGAGAGCATGTAGGGTGGGAGGAGGTTTGAGAAATAGGGAGGGGTGTCCTGTTTGGAGAAGTTTAGGGTGATGAAGGTATTGGGTTTGAAGAACGTTTGAAAGATAGGGATTGGTGTAGGGATTTGTGGAGGTTAAAGGGACAGCAAAGTGTGTGCGGTTTAATGGAGTTTAGAGAAATAGAGTGGAGTCAAGATTCTCCAGGAATTTTCATTTGCAGATTTGTTTTTGAAGATTGTGGAGATAGAGATGGATGTAGATGCTGGATGTAATAGCAGGGAGGGATTGAGAGGGACAGGCGGGCTGTTTCAAAACAATTGTACAATGATTCGTAAAGAAAGGGCATTGCTGAAACCTGTGGAATAGACAAGGCGTGATGAAAAACTGATGTAGTAAGATGAGATCTTATTGCGTCCAATCACAAGAGACAGAGAATCAGTGCCATACACCACAGGAGAGGGCCTTCGGTTGACAGCAACACAAAAAAGATGTGTAGACCCAGCAAACTCTTTCATCTAACTTCTGGTGTATCATGCCAGATTTGAAAGAGCTCTCCGTCAGAGTGCTGAAGAAGCCTCATGATCTCAGATCAAATATGGATACGGAAACCCCTGTCTGAATCTTCTGACTCAGCTGATGGATCACTGTCCCTCCACATGGAATAGCACTTGTGGCAAGTCCTGAGACAGTCACAATGCCGTACAATGTACAATCGGTGGACCATTTCAAAACCAGCACCAACACTGGCTCACCTGCAGCATTGGTGACTGAGTTGTTTGGGTGAAAATGACATAGCTGCAAGACTGAGTTGGGAGGGAATGACTAAGTGAGAGAAACATAACTGATCTCATCTATGACCATGCTCGTAACGGTGACTACTGCAGACAATGTTTCTGGGGACAAAGCCCAAATTTACATTGTGAATACCCACTTCTGTGCCTGTGTAACATTATCACCGGGCTCAACAGGACAGGTGTCGAATAGGTCTATCAACTCAATACTGGGCTGTGCGAAGTGATTCGGGTGATCTCCAACAGCATAAGAATTGCACTCAGCACAATTTTCACGTTCTCCCCCTGGCATATGTTCCAATTTACTATCAAACCAAGGAGCAAACCCTTGTTCAATTTAAAAAAACACAGAAGGGTCTGACAAAAACAACATAAGGTACACCTCAAAATAAAGTGAGGGTTACCGACAAATACAGTAAGCTTCAAGTCCAAGACAGATCTATACAACAAATCAGAACTGATTTCTGTCATCCTGTCACATGGAGAACAGCGAATTGTGGTGGACAACCAAACAATTCTCTGGAGGAGGCGGCTCCACACATATCGCCTTCCTCAATGATTGAAGAGTCCAGCATAACAATAGAAAAGAGAAGGCTGAAAAGTTCACAACAATTTACAGACAGAAGTGTCAATGGAATGATCTATTTTAGTCTCCTGAAGACGGCAGTCTTCAAATAATTCGATTAATTTCCTGTGGTATCCAACAATGATTGAAGTGATTGAAGAGTTCAAATGTTGTGGAGCCTAATAAAATTTCATTCAGGTTGTTCGTGCTGGGCCACAGCACTGCCATCAACCTTCAAATATAGGATAATATCCGAGCATGTCCTGAACACACACAGCCAAAACATCGGATATTCAATCACTGGCCCAATTGGTCTGATGATTATCATTCATGACGTTTTGAAAGATTTCATTTCCAGTTGTAGGAAGCAGTACTTCCTCAGCACCCACGTGCACACTGAAGCTCAGCTTGGGCTTTGCCACGGTCATTCATCCCATAATCTCATTGAAGCCTTGGTTCAACGATGAACAACATGAAAATAGACACCCGAATTGCCGAGTTGAGGCGACATTAACTGCAATTAACATTATCATAACTTCATTTGACCAATTTTGGCATCAAGGATTAATAGCAAAACGGTAGAAAATGGTAACCACACAAACATCTGCATTGATTGAATTTATGCCTGGTATAAAACAAGATGGTTGGGTTAGTTGAGAGCAGCCATCTCAGTTACAGGACAGCTCTGCAAAACTTCCCCAGGGGAGGTGATTCCAGATAAGCCCCCAGATCAGAAATTGTAAGGTAAGACACCATACTCCTACGGGTTGCAATGGTTAATCTCTCATATTACAGAGTCTATTGTGCATTGATTAACTGCACAGTAATCATGCCTTATGTAAGGGAGAGGTTGAGAAGGACAGTCTTTTACAGTCACCTCAGTCATGCAAGAACTGAACGCATACTGTTGGCATTACACTGCATTACAAACAATGATGACTTACTAACCAAGTGACGACCTGGTTCGCTCAATGAGCTGACAGATTTACAGAGTTTAGGTGACACACCAGAACAGATAAACTTGAAAACATGCTTGTTTTCACGTGTTTCCTTTATTTATAAATGCTAAACTGCGTTTAGATCATCACTGAGCCATGAGCAGGTGCATTGATCAGACAGTCCCACAAATTTCCCAGATGTTCACTTATATCTGTTACTGGTGTGTTGCGCAGGACTGTGTGAAGAACGGTCCAGCACTTGGTTCGGAACTCTTTGGACAGATTTTGCAGATGACCAGTGTTTTGGAGACAGTGCTGAGGTGTGTCTGCTCTGAGTCTGAATTCATTTATTTCCAAAATTCACTTTCAACAGCTTTGCTGACTGCAAGATGGTTTGTTTACTGATCTGAGCGTAAATCAGCTGTTTACTACAGTCTCTGAATTGTGTAATAGTTCGTTGAAAACTCTGGGAATATCTTTATTGTTCACCATTTGTTTTCAACTGGAAAACAATGATTTTTTTCTTATTTTAATACATGTAAGAAATAGGGATATTAACTATTTATTGTACAAAATGTAGAACAAGTAAAAGTGACCTACCACATATTTCACTGAGTTATATAGAGACAAGTATATTCTCCACATCCTTTTAAAAAAAATCTGCTCCACTTTTTCCTAACAAATGGCGTCGTGTTCTCGATTGCTGCAAATACCCAATCCAGTCTCAAATTATTTGTCGCCTTTCACATCTTGCAGACCTGGATGAGATCTTCTCATTCTTCTAAATTTCGGAAAGTATGAATTCCTAAATCTGCCTTCATGTGACAAACTCTTCATGTCTGGAAGCAGTCTTGTGAACGTCTTCTGAAAAGCCCCTAATGCAAATACATGCTTCCTGCAGTCAGGGAATCAAAACCTCACATCGTACTCCTACTGCACTCTGATTTATACCGTGCATAGTTGCAGTAATTCTTCCTTTGATTTATACCCTACTATTTTACAAATGAATGCTGAAATTGCAATTGACTTACTCATTACCTGCTGTACCTGTGTATGCATTTTCTGTGATATACATGAGAACATTCAAACCCCTCTGCATATATGTAGTCTAAAACTTCACCCGATTTACATATCAAATTGCATTTGTACCCCTCTAATCAAAATGGATAGCTCCATAATTATCGTCGTTCAGTTTTATATCCCAAATATTGACCCACAGATCTGAACTAATCAAGTTCATTTCTAAACTGTTTACATCTCCCGTGTGTTAATGTATTCTTTCATCTATTCAAGTTTCGTCTGAAAATACGACTGTTGTATTTTCTAAGATCTCATCCAAGAAATACGATAGATGAAAAATAGTTTGGGGCTGCGATCAGAGCACTATGACACGCCAAAATAGCCAAGCGTAAAACGATACATCGTTTCCATCTTTCTGTATTTTGTTTTGTTCACGGGCACTCTATCCAAACAAATAAATTCTACTGAAACACATGTCCTCTTAGTTTGAAGCGTAATATTTTGGGCAACACTTTTTACCCCATGCCTTCTTGAAATGCTGGTACTTTATATTACCATGATTCTTTTTGTCTGCTTTGCTTGACGCATCTTTAAAAATCCGAGTAATGAATTCTTCATAAGTCATGCAGACTCTCATCAATCGTGGTTTAAGTTTGCAAATATTCTGTTATCAATGAATTAATAATGGATTCGAACAATTTGCATTTAATCCCAAGTGTTCATTTTCGTGTGTTCCCCAGTGAACATACTTCCATTTCTATAAGCTCCATGTCCCCTGTCAATGCCTGTGCAACACGCACAAGATTTTAAATGACCTGCTACAATTGCTGTGTAAGGTACGAGTGACTGAGTGCAACCTCTCTCCCTGGCTTACATATCGATATGCTGAATGTCCGCCTGGTGTCCCTACTTTAAAGTCTCGATGGGCGGAATGTCCCGAGTACGAAACAAAAGGTCTGTTTCTCCTCATGCTAATGATGTGTAAGATGCTTCAAGATTTTTTCGAAATATCATGTTGCGATGTGACAGTTTGAAGTGCTAAATGGTCTCCTCATATTTCTCCATCAAGGACTGGAGTTACTGAATTGTGTCTTCTAACCTTCCTGAAAAGGCATCGAGGGAGTGATTGGTCTACTCCTGTTCCCTTCCAACGAATACATGGCTGAATAACCTCTTCCTTCATCGTGAAAACTCTCAAGTAGTTTTGTGACCTTCTCCAATTCCCATGCAGTAGGCTCATTGTGCTGAATTGCCTCCTGGTATTCTAATGTACCAATCACTTCCAGTTTTTCTGTTGTAGACTTAAGGAGTCTGAATGGACTGAACCTCTCCCAACGTAACCAGCTATTAGTGCAGCGTCTCCGACTCTGGCTGCAGTATTGTAGGCGCGAGGGGCTGATTGTCTCCCTTCTCTAAATGTATACCAGGCTCTAGGGGCTGATATACTGTTGTAATAGCCCAGGGGTTAATTGCCTGGTCCGTTTCTGGTGCAAAACTGAATAAGTTAGATATACGTTGTTTTTGGATACTGGAGTAATAATTAAAGTTGCGGGATAAATTCACGTTAAATTTAACTGTGTTAACCAATGTGAATGCTGATGCTGGAAAAAATGAATTTCATGACTATATATGAGAAGGCTTGAATTCACAGGATATTGAGCACTGAGTGAGAGATCAGGCTGTTTTGGAATTAGTACTCTGTGATGAGAAGAGCTCATTGCAAACCTTGCTGCAATGGAGGTTTTGTTCGAAGTTTGAACAATATATTGGTTTTCTTTTTTGATGTTTGAGTACATTTTTTAAAGTTACTTAAAGGTGAGAGAGCGAGTTGGTTTCAGTGAATTCGCTCCGTTAGTGAAAAAGATTTCTTTAGAAAGTTGACAACGTGTATTACTCATGGAAACCCACTTGGCTGTACAATATACATTTAACATACAAAACTGCAAACAGCAAAAAGAGACACAATGATGGTTAGCAAAAGTTAAAAGTGTCTGTAGATCAAAAGAAAGCAGCTGAGATAAAATTAAGATATTGTGGGAAACCATGGATAAAATGAAACGTACGATCCAGCAAAGAAGGAGCAAAAGGTTAATAAGGAAATCATAATGGAAACAAGATTGCAAATTATTTAGAAAATTAAAGACTGCTGAAAAGTTTCTACACATATTTCAGAGGAAACGCAATCAAGGTCAATGGTGGAACTGAGTGTGCAGACAGAATAATCCATTGCCGCCAACAGAGAAATTGCAACGAAATCAAACAGTTGCATAGTGTCTGGCTTCACGGGGGTGATCCAGAAAATCTTCCAGAAATACCAAGTCACCATGGGACTTACGTATCTAAAGATTAAAAAATAAACATTTATATCAGTGACGAGGTGTTATTTGAAATCACACATGAATTGAGTATTGTTACGATTGATGTGCCACATGTAATTCAGAATAGAATTTCAGAGAGAGCGATAATACGCTAAATAACTGCGTTGTGGAATCACAATTGTTTCTTTTCCCTGCACATTCTGAGAAAATAGAAAGGCTGTTTGTGTTGTGTAATGTTTCAAAGAATGAGAGGTGAGCGCGGTGAACCTCAGAACATTCACACCAAGGGGACTGACGAGCACAGGAACATGGGAAAGTGCTGTGGTTAAGGTTAGGGAGAATCCCAAAATATTCTACTCGTGCATCAAGCGGAAAAAAAAACCATCAGAAGACTCATCAGAAATCAAGAAGGCAATTTGCATCTGGAGCTGGAGGACATTGTTCGATTGTTACATGAGAGCGTCAGATCTATTTTCCTATGGAGAAGTGGGATACATGATGAGAATTCAAGAAAATGTACACTGAAATTCTTGGACAGATTGAAATAAAATGCGAGCAGTGTTGATTGTTTAGCTGGCATAAAATTGGGCTGATTGCCAGGCCTGGATGAGTAGCATTAAAGTTAACTGTTGGAGAAAAGGAAGGAAAGCCACTGATGCAAATGTTTAAGTAGAATCTTGTCACGGGCGAGGTGCCAAAGCACATCATTTACAGGACGGCTGGTGAAGATAGACCCGGGAACTATACATTACTTAGTCTCAAATTTGTGTTCGTGAAACTTGGGAAAAATAAGGTTGGAGAAAATTGATCTCCGTTTATAGATGCAAGATTTGATCAGGAATAGTCAGTAGAAAGCCATCAGAAAGAAGTTATGCTGAACGGATTTCAACATATTTTGTCGATATTTTGTCGTTGATATGGTTTTCACGAAGGCTTTTGGCAAAGACTCACATGAGAAACTGACAGAGACAGATAAACCACATGGTTTCAAGGGTATCGTGGCAAACTGCATCGAACATTTTCTTCCTAGCAGGAGACAGAGGGTCTTTGTTAAAAAGGCCCGATGTGTGATTGGAGACCAGTCTCAGGTGTCATACCACAGCGAACCGCGCTCTCTGCCTTATTTATTGTTGTATTCATAGGTGATTTAGATATCAACTTGGAGGGGTTGGCCGAGAGTGATATGAAAACTTACCTGGTTGTTGGCAGTGAGGAGGAAGGCCTTATATTCCTGGTGGATATAAGTGGAATGGTCAGATGGGCAGTGCAATGGCAGATGCTACCCAACACTATAAATATGAAGTGATGTACTTTGGAAGAAGGAATCAGATAGGAGAATATTCAATGAATGGCTAGAAAAGAGGATGCTCAGAGAGTACTTCTCCACAGATTCATGAATGTTATTCGATAGATTCATAAGTTATTTAGGAAGAAATGGGGAGCTTGATTGAAACCTGTATTCATCAAGGTAACGATTATAAATCTGTCAGGCACTTTGCTTTAACCAGGATGTGTGCAGTTCTGGCGGCTACATTAACGAACGGTCCGATTCCACTGGAGAGGTTGCAGAGGAGATTTACTAAGATGTTCTCTGGGATGGAGCACGTCGACTATGAAGAGAGTCTGGATGAGCTTGGGTTATCTCTTTTGGAGCTGACAAGTCTGGGGGGGATAGAATTCAGAATTATCACATTGCGACGGTCATATAAACATGTTTCGCCATCAACTCTTCCTATTCGTCAAAGAGTTGAACATAAGGGGGCACACTTTTAAATAAAGGGTTTGAGGTGGATACAAAATTTGTGGATTGTTTTTCACTCAGAGTGTGTGGGGTCTGGAAAGAACTTCTGAAGAGATCAGTTATCAAGTGCAATTTCACAACTGGGTTAGTTAAACAAGCTCAGTGAACGACCTTCTGAAATGTCATAACATTCATGGCTACAGGCCGGATGTAGGGAAGGAGGGGGGTTGTATACATCGTGCTGTATTTACGATGGTACAGAGTCTATGCTTGTGTGAGGGTCTGAAGGACTATCATCGAGCAGCTTAACACAGGTATTGTGACATTACTGGGAAGTAAATTCCTTGGGTAAGATGTATGAAATGTAATAGTTTCTAAGATTATATCAATTGGAAAGGTAAGAGAATACAAATGCAGCTTCCTTACAGTGTGAAACGAGGCAATGGAGAATAGAGAGCAATGGAATTGCAGAACTATGAAGCATATATATCACTTCTGTCTTCACAGAAAAAAAAACTGTCCTGCCAAACGAGGAATTCTAAGTTTCGTGAGAATAAGGAGAATAGAATGAAAGTGAACATACATCATGACATGGGAATCATTTTGAGAAACTGACTGGTAGACAAATTAACTAGAAGCAATCGATACAACGCACTTGTGTTTTCAGAAAGATTATCAATACAGTCCCAAGTCTCTTGTGCATAATCAAATCTTAACGGTATTGCTGCTAACACATGGACATGGTTATCGAACAGGAAAGTTGAAAACAAACAGTGAATAGGACAGAAAAATATCTGTTTTGCTGTGGAAGGTAAGGGAGAGCTGGTATCACCGTAATCGGTGCTTGGACCGCTGGTGTTCCCAGTACACATTAAGCATTTGGTTGATAGGTTCAAATGCAATACTCTCATGTCTGCTGATGGAACTAAAATATGGCAGAATGTGAGTGGGAGAGAAATATGTAAAACAACTTCAAAGTGATTGGGACAATTGCAGTGAATGGGCAATACGTGACAAAAGAGTAGTAGTATGGGTACATGTGACGTTGTGTACTTTGGCTGGAAATATAGAATGGCAGTCGAGCATATGAAATTGTTTGCTTGAAAAATCTCTTGATATTTAAAGGGATTTATGGTTCTTTAGTCTTGTTTCCTGCTGGACAGACCTGCTAGGCCCATGTAGGGCAGCGAGTTCTGCAACGAGAATTCATTACTGGGAATCACATTGGTACACTGACCAGTGTATCTACACCCACCAATGTCTAGCTCCGATATTAAAAGTTATTTGGCTCTCCTTGAACACCCGTCACCGAAAGAAATATTGCAGGAAAAGCAAATGGGAAGATAAATGGTGTGTTGATCTTCATGTCAGGGTGATCAAGTCCATAAGTGAGGGTGACTTAGTGCAGCAATAAATGGTCTGGGTGAAGAGTCATCTCAAACATAATGCAGCATTTTGTGCAGTTTCGGTCTGCTTACCTAATAAACGACAATGTTGCCTTTGACATTATGCAGCGAAGGATGACCAGACTGTTCTCTGGGTTTGTTGTTACAACAGAGATTGGGTCCACTGAGCCTGTGTTCCATGATGTTAGGAAAATGATTGCAGATCTCAGTGACGTGTGTAAAACTCTAACAAGCAGAGACGAATTGTAAACTGGACGTCTAAAGCAAGGGACAGGGAGGTAGAGTCAGGCCATTTATGTTATGATGGGAATAAATGTCTCTACTCAGAGACTGGTAAACCTGGGGAGTTCTCCCCCACGGAGGGCTGTGAAAGCCAATACAGCGAATATAACTGAGGATTTCTAGACAGTAGTGAATGGAGAGAGAGCAAGAATATGGTCTAAAGATAAAGGAGCAGCATCATTATGTTGAAAGAGAGAGGGAAATTGATGGACCAAAGGGACAACTGTTGTCCCTAGGTTATGCTTTTCCAACAGTTAATGCATTAAGTAATAAGCACAATTTTAAAGGACAGGAGCATTGAGGAGGTGTTCGTCCATGAACAAAAAAGCTAAAGCTCAATGGGTCTACTGCCACATTGCATTCCCAATGTTTTTGTGCAGTTTGTCAGAAGGCTGTGTCAACGTTGTACAAGCTCTGAAGTATTTGGAAGGTTACATTCTGATACGGAGGCTGGTACCGGATTTTCAGCTCCTGTTTATCTTTCAAGATCATAGAGATGTTTGATATATTTGAGGGTCTTGCTTGGACGTTTCAGAGACAAATGAAGATGTTACCACATACTTATCTGTCTCGAGTCACGTTGAGCTGGTTATTTCTGTGCTGCTTTACAGCTCTGTTAAAAAGAATATTTCATTATCGTGATGGTACTGATCAGCTGGTAATTGGTCAGATTATAATGATTCTCCTCTTCACGAATTGGGCATATTTGATTAACTTTCCACACTTCTAGCGAGATCTCAGAGTTGTAGCTGGGATGAAACAGGTTCTCCGTGGACACGATTTTATTGTGTGGTATATGTTTTCAGTTCTATTTGTTTAGTCGTTTATTCATGGCAAGTGCAAAGAATCCAATTGTTTGAAAACAGGCATCTGTGATTCTATGGAGATCATGGTTCGGGGAAGATGGATCATTGACTTAGCACTTCTGGCTGGGAATTTTGCAGATACTACATCTTTGTATTTTGCACTGATATGCAGGCTATTCCATTAGTTAGGAAGAGGAAATTTTGAACCCGTCTCCTCCAGAGAGTTGTGAAGTCGTTCATCACAATTGCTCATTGATTCTGAAAGAACATCAGATACGAGATTTGATCTCGTGGTCTTGGTAATATTTCACTCTCTCTGTCAGATGTTAGTGCTGCTGTTTGCAATGTATCCCGTTAAGTGCGATAGCGTTAGCCTTGTTGTCATCAGCTTTAGGTACACTTGGTTCCGACCATGTCATATTCATCCACACATGTCACTGAGCCATAGATTAATATGGCAGTAGTGGTTGACTGAGGGATTACCGTGGGGAAACAAAAACATGTTATGTTTGCATAAAATTCTGCTTCAGCTACTGATGTTGTCCACAGCACCACACAAATGTTTAGTTTGACCTGTATTATTTGCAATTCAATTGTGCTGCCTGTCCACTGATTCACTCTGAAACCCGTTTACCCATCATCCTTTACTCAAAGACCAGCTCTGTTATCCCAAATGGTAACATTTCCATTTTCCTATACTTATTGTCCTGAGCGTCTCTCCATGTTGTCACATTTCGGATTTCTTATATTCCTCAAGACCATTAAACTACTTTTTTTTATCCATTGAATTCATATGAACATTTCTCCCTTTAGAAGTGCCACCTACTGTGTTTGCGGTGAATGTTCTTAGTTCTGATTCTCTCCCTGAACATGACTAAGCTGCAGTCTCAGTGATACCACCTTTATGGAGTTTCAGAAACAAATAATTTGTCCACCTTCACAGTGCATCGCGTTCCATGCTGGAGCATCCACAGTAGACGTCTTTGGATGTTGTTCAAATCCAGAATTGTTCATCGAGGTTAAGCAGGTCTAAGAGTATCATTCGAGTGATAGCAAAGTTCGCCTTTCGGGCTGAAGGTCCCATTTTTAAAGAATTCTCCAGCAAATAATGTTTTATTTCAGATTTCCTTTCTCTGCAGTTATTTGTTTTATTGAAAATTTATTTTTTGCTTAAATATTCTGAAGAAAATCAGCAAGTCTGGCAGCATCTGTGGAGAGGGACAAACGACAATACGTTTTGAAATCCTGCGTGACACTTCTACAGGACTAAACAGAGATTGGAAAATGGGAGTTTTAAAGACTTGACAGAGCTGGAGGAGTGTGATGTGAAAGAGAATGCTTGAAGGTGCAGTGCATAAATTATACCAGCTTTTAATTGTGGTGAAAGAGAAACTGGTGTAATATGAGAGTACATTAATGTGTAAATATTAGAAAAGGTTACTCAATATTGAGTACAACTTAAAGAAGTCACACACACAAGGTCACAGAGACCTGGAGGGACAATGTGAGAAAAATGGTGAACAGCCATAATGAGGTCAGGCTGTAAAGGTAATGTATTGAATATTAACTTCCACAGTCTGTAAAGTAACAAAATGAAGTTTTACTCAAGGTTGGGTTGTGATTCATTCCAATCATTTCAGCAGCCCAGGATCGAAATGCTAGCATGAGAACAAGGTAATGAAATACAAGGTTGAAATAGGAGCCAATGTGCAGGACAGTTATTCCTACAGAGCGTAAGTGTTCCTCAAAGCTATCTCTATTGCATCCCGTCAATATAAATGAGACTGCATTGTGAGCAGCAACGACAGGTGACTGAATTGAATTAGTAGAATTGTAATGCTGCTTGAAAAGGTTTGTGTGCTTGAAATTATGGAAAGTGAAATGGAAAAAAACGTGAATTGGCAAATGTTGCAGCTTCTGCAATTGCATCAGAACGTGTCATGGGTGAATGGAGAAGTGTTCAGCATCATGGTAAATGGCACAGAGGGACCGGTGCCTGTGAAATTCTAACAGTGAATGGGAGGAGTAGTTGTGTTACATGGTGCTGAGCTGCTGGAGGCGGCGGAAGTGGCGCAGGATAATTCTGTGAATGGGGCTCCCAGTGCAGTGGGATGTGATAACAAGGACATCTGTATTATTGTTCCACGAAGGAGGGAAAGCAGTGAGGGCAGAAGAACGGGAGATGGGATAGTCAATGCTGAAGGCACTGTCAATTGGAGTTGAGGGATGGGGGTGGACTTCTTGATAGAAATGGAAGCCTTATCGAATGGTTTTCACTGGAATGAGGCATGTTCGAATGGAAAAGACGAAGACGGAGAGAATGTGAGAATGGATTCACTCTCAGCTGCCCATGTGTTCAGATGCAAGAAAATAATTGAATATAACGAAATACTAAATTTAACATCTTTTATCTTACAGCTGGTCTAAAGTGTGATTAAAAAATTGATCCAGGGCAAAGTCAGTTGATTTACAGGGGCAGACAGGTAATCAGATCTTTCATAAAGCCCATCAGCGATTGAAACTTTTCAAAGAGGTCAATTCAATAAGAATCTGTATCAGTCATGGTTGACAAAGGCTGTCAAAGATGCTACTCAATCACAAATTGGTGAGCACTCGAGTAGGCCAGATGTTTGGGGTGTTTACTTAAGGATATGAACAAGCATATGAACCAAGTGAAAACAAAAGAATAAAACACCTAATAACAACGAATTGACACAAAAGTCAAAATAAGCAGCAGCAGTTTTTCTGTGTATTTAATACATAGTTCAAAGTTAATGTGTGATCCCTCGAATTCAGGAAGGTTTAGATGGGTCACCTGGAGAATGTGACCAGGGAACTGGTTACAGAGTACATGCGCAGAATATAAACGAGTATGTTACATTATTCCTCAAAGTATTTCAATTATATCAGTAAGATGGTAACAGGAGGGAAGTTCTCGTACTGTCTCGAATAAAAGGAACAAAATTTTTCACAAACAGATAAGGCACGGAATGTAAGTTCGAACGCTGAACTGGAAAGGTGTTTTCAAACGTTTCGGCACCATCATAGGTAACATCATCAGTCAGCCTCCGGCGAAATACTGGTGGTATAGTATATCCAGAACAGCAAGCTGAGCTGTAAATATTCTCAAAACCCGTTAAGTTAAAACTCAGGGCAGTCAACATAGCAGCTACTGATACAGAGTTTCAAAACAAGTGGTTAGAGAGTGACTGGCGCGATTGTTTGAAATATATCACAATTCTCTGAATTGCTGCTTTATTCCAGCAAAATTGGAGAACATACAATGTGGGCCCTGACTTTCCAAAAGGAGCTAGACAGAAGACAGGAAGATACAGGCGATTTCGCCTGAACGTTATTGCTGGGAATCTGATCAAGAATCTGTGGAAGGAATATCAGGGCATTTGCATAAGCTTCGCGCAGAGTCAACAGTTTTTCTAAAAGGGAGATGAGGTTTGTCCCGTAAAAGCAAGCAACGATTTGCTGGTGATCTCTGAGGATATAGAAGGCTGACTTGATAAAGGAGAGGCGTAGACAGTATTTGGACTTACCAGAGATTTGCTATTTTTATCATAAAATAAATATCCTCACACAACGGAGGAGCTCACAGTATGACAGATAATGTAAAAGCATGGAATGTTGATTGGTTAATACATTGAAGACGGAGAGTCAGCATTGATGTGTCTTTATCAGGATAAAAGGATATATAACCTGAAGTATTAGAAATATCAGTTATAGGCATCAGTTATTTACTGGTATTTATTGGTGTCAATTATATACTATCCTGGTATCTTGAATCAGGGACTGAATGCAATCTATACCTGAGTTTGCGATGAACCAAACACACATGGAAGCGCAGGCGTCTGTAAGGATATAAGGAATCTGTAAGAAAATGTACGTACGTTCAGTTAGTGTGCTAATATTTCGAGTTCATGGTTAAAAAGTTGTATGAGGTCGAGAGCCTTTGCTCTGATACTCAAAAACCAGACTAGTATTTAATAGCGAGACAACCAGAGATATTACAGTACAAAGTGATTTGGCTGTTCCTGTACTTGAAAGTTAGCAATTGATTATTCATTAGTCTGATTCTAGGGATGAAGTGGTATTTTATTAAGAACGTCAAAAATGTTTACTAATTATTCATTGTAGTTGAAATGAATGAGGGGTCATATTAATGAAGCATATGAGACTGAGAGAGGACTTGACGAGGTAGCTTTTGGGAAGCTGTTTCGACTTCTGAGAAGAGTTTTGAACTCACGGTCATCGTTACACAATAAACGATGGCGATTTGAAACTATGATCTGAAGAATTCCCTTCTCATGGAAGGCAATTAATGTCTCGAATTCCCTCAACCAGAGAGCTGTAGATGTGTTTTTGGCATATCAATGAGTTGATGGATTGAAGGAGTTTGTAATAATGAAATGTTGATCCATTAGTAAAAAATGACGTCTGCAGATGCTGGAGATCACAGTTGAAAATGTGTTACTGGTTAAAGCACAGCAGGTTAGGCAGCATCTCAGGAAAAGGAAATTCAACGTTTCGAGCATAAGCCCTTCTTCAGGAATGAGAGAGAGTTTGCCAAGCAGGCTAAGATATAAAGTAGGGAGGATGGACTTGGGGGAGGGGCGATGGAGGTGGGATAGGTGGAAGGAGGTCAAGGTGAGGGTGATAGGCCGGAGTGGGGTGGGGGCGGAGAGGTCAGGAAGGAGCTTGCAGGTTGGGAGGGCTACGCCCATACCTCCACACTCACTTCCCTCCAAGGCACCAAGGGATCCTTCCATATCCGCCACAAGTTCACCTGTACCTCCACACGCATCATCTATTGCATCCGCTGCACCCGATGAGGCCTCCTCTACATTGGGGAGACAAGCCGCTTACTTGCAGAACGCTTCAGAGAACACCTCTGAGCCGCCCAGACCAACAAACCCAACCACCCCGTGGCTCAACACTTTAACTCTCCCTCCCACTCCACCGAGGACATGCAGGTCCTTGGACTCCTCCACCGGCAGAACATAACAACACGATGGCTGGAGGAGGAGCGCCTCATCTTCCGCCTGGGAACCCTCCAACCACAAGGTATGAATTCAGATTTCTCCAGTTTCCTCATTTCCCCTCCCCCCACCTTGTCTCAGTCAGTTCCCTCAACTCAGCACCGCACTCCCAACCTGCAACCTCCTTCCTGACCTCTCCGCCCCCACCCCACTCCAGCCTATCACCCTCACCTTGACCTCCTTCCACCTATCCCACCTCCATCGCCCCTCCCCTAAGTTCCTCCTCCCTACCTTTTATCTTAGCCTGCTTGGCAAACTCTCTCTCATTCCTGAAGAAGGGCCTATGCTCGAAACGTTGAATTTCCTATTCCTGAGATGCTGCCTAACCTGCTGTGCTTTAACCAGCAACACATTTTCAGCAATGTTGATCCATTAACCAGATTAGCCATACAGCAATTGAATAACAGGGCGTGCTTGAGGAGTCCAATAGTTTACGCCTGTTCCTATTTCCGAAGTTGCCATTTTCTGTTGTTGGAAAATAAGTATTTTTGTTTGGCAGATGTGTTGTAACATGTTATATTCTGTGAGAGCAGAGGATTTGGTTGAGCAAACCCTGCAAGCGCTGTACCATGACCAACTTCTGAAGCAGAAGTTGCTGAGAGGTGAATCTGAACAGAGGGATGAGTGGTCTTTTTCTGTTTCAGCCTGGATTTATCAAAGTACATTTTGCTGATCTACACTTACCAATCGCTATGGAATCTGTGTGCTCCTGTGGAGTTAGTCTGATGGATTGAACGGAACATCACGATATAGGGTGAAGGAGCACGAGTGGGCACTTTTGGCACTTCTTCACAATTAACTAATGCCATGGTTCATCTCATCGTGATCCCAACATCAGTTTTCAACGAATATCCCTTTTTCACTGATTCGGAAATCAGATGAAGTCATCCTCGATACAACTGAAACACCCAGCCACCATTAAATGTGAACGAGAATTCACATTTGAATTAATTCCCACTTCTTGAATTTCTCTGTACACCTGTTCTGACTGAATTGGAGGGATTTTATTTTTGCCTTTCTACCTTCACGCCTTTAAGTCTCACAGCATTTTTTTAAAAATGCAACCAGGTTGTTGATATGACGAATAGTGACAGGGCTCAGACTGTGTCTGCTTTAGTGACAACAATAATTCAGTCATTTTTCTTTCTTCAACAACAAATAACTGGTTTATTCCTGAAACAAGCTTCCACAACAAACGTACAAAACTTAATGGTGACAAGTCTAGACAACACAAGCAGCCATCAGTACCCTCCTGATACACTTTCTTCAAGATGTTGTTAGATTCATTAAAGCCAGGTCTCTTTTCAAATGTAACCTGTTAATTCTTCAAAATATAATCCTTTCTGCAAGTGAAGGGAAACATCTCTAAATAGCTTCCAGTGTTACTATACCCTTTCACATGTTAGGAGACAAGAAAAGACATTCACACGGCTTCTGGGTATTTCCTCATTCAGAGGGGTGCAACAGCAGCAATACATCCTTCCTACAGAGCTGATTAGAAATGCATCTAGTGGGCAAATTTCATGTGTTATTACTTTTCTTTTTGTAAACAGCTTCAAATGAATACAAAGATGAGGAGATTTATTTTCTTCTATCGAGTGTTGTGAGTCTTCGAAATGTCTTCCTTGGAGGCAGAGACATATTTTCGCTGCACAGGCAGACAGATTCGTGATAGCAATGGCGTCATGGATCATCGTGGAGTTGGCAGGAATGTACAAACTTGGGGAAATGTTGCCAGTGGTGTAAAAGGATACTGCAGATGACCAGAAGACAAAGGAATACAATGGACAAAAACGACAATGTTGTGACAAACTTTAAGTGCTGACAGTGTGAGGAGAAAAGTCGCTATGGTCCGTGAAAACCATATGCTGCTCTCGCATTACAGAGACATAGAGGAAGATAACATATGATGGTATACTCTGGGGGTCACCGTACCTCAGATGAGGTGTGAGTTTGAGAACGTGGGTTCTTCATTGTAGCCTCTGTCAGTGTGGGGAATTGACCCTTCACGGTCGGCCTCTGTCTGCCTCATAAGCCAACTGTCCAAACAACCAAGTGAGAGAAAATACAATTGCGATAGACTGAAACAATCACAGCCAAAGCACAATAGCAATTTTGAGAGCGTTGAAGCAGCAAAAGTAAATAAGTTCGCTGCTGGGAATTGCGTCGACATAACGACACCAGTGTTTAGATACTGTCTATACCGGAATGCTGGACAAGATGTGAAGGTATGAATGGTCTCATGATTCACTTTTAACATGTGCATAAAAAAAAATGCAACTGCGCTCCTTCCCCTGATGTGTTACACACTGAAGGGATTGTTTGAAAAATTACTGAAAGATACCACTAACAAGATTATCCAGAGAATTTTAATAGTAATATGCAAACACGTGAAGATATTTTTGAGGCGAGAGAGAGAGAGATCAGGGAAAGTGCTGTATGCAATTGTGAGAGTGGTGAAGAAATATCCTTCCTCCGGGATAGCTGCTACAACAGTTAGCTGGATGGATTGTGAGGGAGCAGAGAGAATTCAGTAACACTGATCGTGGCAGAACAGGAAATCTTATTGCTGCTTGTCCTGTTCTGTTGTACATTTCCTGAGGCTGTTGGTACTGCCTGGATTGAGCTTGATCGTGAGCTGAGAGCATGTTCTGTTCGTCTGGTGGTTAACCCCTTTTGGAAGAGTATGGTCAATCGTTGTAGACGTCTAAACATCATTACACCACATCGATCTAAAAGTCATGGTGTAATTGTCCTTTATCTGCCATGCTAAAGCTAAACTACACAGGGCAGCTGCAATCTGAAAAGCTTAACAGTGCACCTATTGGTCTGATAACGATGACACCAGTGCCAGAGATCTAGAAAACCAGACTCATCCTACGATGGTGAATACCTTCAATCATGGCGCACAGAAAGTTATAGAACAGAGGATGATCTACGCACCTCGATGTTTCACCGACCTGTGAAATTTATCTGACGCCTATCCAACCTACACAGTTCCATTGTTATCCATATATATGTCCAATGCCATTTAAATGTTGTTAATATCGGCGGGTCTACCACTGCTTCAGGCAGGCCGCTCCATGCTACGACTATTCTCTGAGTTAAGGAAAATCCTTTGGTGCCAGTCCTAATTGTATCACCCTTCAATTTCAAGGTATGTCTCCGAGAGTTGCCCTTCGCCATCCGAGGAAAATGTCTCAAACTGTCCACCGTAACGAAGTATCTGATTATTGTTCCATTTCGATTCAGTCATATCTCAACCTACTTCTTTGCAACGAAAACTGTCTCAGTTCCCTCGCCTCATAAGATCTCCCTCCCATTCCAGGCAACATTCTTTTAAATTTCCTCTAAACCTTTTCCAAAGCTTCCACATCATTCCTGTAATGTGGTGAACTGCACGCAATACTTCAGATGCGGGCTTACCAGTGTCTCGGACAGCTGAAGTATGACCTCCTGGTTCCGAACCTGAATTCCCCAACCAACACACGACAGCACATCATATGCTTTGTAAACAACCCAATCAACCTGGCTGGCATTTTTCAGGATTTATGCACATGGACACCGAGGTCACTCAGTTTTTCTATGCTGCCAAGAGTTTTACCATTTGCCCAATAGTCTGCATTCCTATTTCCTCTTCTGACGTTAATTACCTTGCACTTTTCCGCATTAAACACCATGTGCCACTTCTTCACCTAAACTAAGTCCCTCTGATAATCACAATATCATTCGTCATTATCCAAAACTTGGTTATTTTAGTGTCATCAGCAAATTTACTCACCCATCCTTCTACGCCCAACTGCAGAACATTTATAAAAATGTCAAACAGCAATGGCTCCAAAATAAATCCTGCGGCACACCACTGGTAAATGAGCTCCTGGATGAACATTTCGCATCAACCACAACCATCTGTCTTCTTTCACCTACCCAATTTCTCATCCAAACCGCTAAATTACCTTCAATCACGAAACTCCGTATTTGGTCCAATAGCCTACTGTATGGAAGGATTAGCAAACACATTACTAAAGTCCATATACATCATATCTAAATCTTTACTTTCATCCAGCTGTTTGTCACGTTTTCTCAGAAGTCAACAAGGTTAGTTTGGCACGACCTCCCCTTCACAAAACCGTTTTGTCTCTCCCTGATCAAATTATTCCTTTCCTGATGAGCTTAAATCCTATTTCTTCTAAAGTCTTCTAATACCTTCTCAACAACTGAAGTAAAGCTCAATGACCTAATTACCGGGGTTAAATCGACTCTCCTACTTCAACAAGGGAACAATATTTGATATCCTCCAATTTTCTGGCACCACTTCTGTCGACATGAAGCTTAAAGTCGAATGCTCTACAATACAAGACTGGCTGACCAGAGAATCCGACAATATGAGCCCAGGTTTCTTTTATCTGTTTTCAGACCATCCAAAATTGCTCAGACATCTTCTTTGTTAACCCCAATCACATCTAATCTTGATACCTGTATCTACATACTCTCACTAACATTGCCCTTTCCAATGTGAAAATTATCGTAAAGCATTCATTTGGCACTTCCTCGATGTCCTCAGATTCCACAGACAACTTTCCACTGTTATCCTTGATTGTCCCTATTCCTACTTTAGTCATTCTTTTATTCTTGATATACCAAACGTAGGCTCTAGGGTGTTTCGAGATCCTATCCACCAACAACTTCTCATGTCCTCTTCTGTCGATTTTTCGTCCTCTCTTTCGATCGTTTCTGGCTATCTTATAACTCTCAAGCCCTCTAACTGAACTTCCAAGCCTCATCCTCACATAAGCCTTCGTCTTTCGCTGCACAAGAGCTTCAAATTCTTTCGTACGCCAAGGCTCCCTCTGTCGACAACGACCTTGCTGTGTCCATTCCCTGCAGGTTTTTTTTCCTATCGTATGAATCCTAAGTCTTGCCTAATTGCATCATAATTGCCATTCACCCAATTATACCTCTTTCCTTGTGGTATAAGCTTGTCCCTGCCCAATGCTATTATAAACATAATCAAATCATGTTCACTATCACGAAAGTGATAGTCGGGATCATGTCCCAATACAAAATCCAATAAGACATCACCACTTGTTGGTGTCCACATATTGTGCCACAAAGCCCTCCAGCACACGTTGAACAAAAGGTGGGGCATCTAAATTTCTTGAACGATAGAATTCCTAGTCAACGTTGGGGAAGGTAAAATCCCCCAGAACAACTACCAGGTCAGTATCGCTCCTATCGAGAATCGTTTTTGCTATCCTTTCCCCGATATCACTGTAATAATTCAGTGGCAAACATAGAAAACTCCCAACAGGATGACCTGTCCTTTCTTGCTTCTAATCTCAGCCCAAGCTATCTAAGCAGATGAGTCTTTCCACCATAATTGGTGGAAGAATCGGGTTGGCATTCAATGAGAGGGACATGATGGAATTGTGTAGACAGTTAATGAGTTGAATTCGATAAGTTAGCACAAGGAAAATAGTTAGGCCTCGTGAGGAGGATCCCTCTGTCACACTGAATGATCGTGACATCAGGCAAATTATTGTTAGATTCACCCCAATGAGTCGAATGGTCTACTGATCCCACTTCCAGTTACAAAACCTCAGAACAAATGTTTATCCTGAACTCTCCATCATCTGAACTCACACCAATATCCCGTTCACACATCATTCCTGGAAACAGCACCCATATTGCACGATGCTATGGACAGTTTTCATTTCAGCATTCTGACACCTGAGAACACATCCTTCTATTCCATTGTTTCTGAGTCTGCCCCTCTCTGTGTATTTGCCAAACCCCTCGAATTGTTGCTGTAAGAAATTGATTCTCTTGTCATCTCTCTGTCTCTCTGCCAGGGCTATTCACACCCACATCCGTACCTGTCATGGCACAATGGCGATATCGATTTGCAAATGGATAGTAGATGCACCTCCGTTCCGTTCCAGCATGGTTTGCAAGTTTTCCCACACTGGGCAGACATCTAATAAAGTCTTACTGTGTAATTCACTGGGCTGGTGTACACATATTTTGCATCATTTCAAAATATACAGCTGATGCTTTTGCGGCAATCTTCAGTCAGAACCATCGAGTGGATAATGCATCCCGGCTCATCCAGTTGTCCCCAGCATCACAGAAAACAAATCCGAGCCAATTTGACTCATTCCACGTTATATCAAGAAATGGCGGCAGGCACTGGAGACGGCAAAGTTAATGGACCCCATTAACAGTCAGGCAACAGTATTGAAGATGCATGCTCCAGAACTTGTCATTCTTCAGCTCAAACTCTTCCAGTACAGTTACAACACTGACATCTATCCTACAATGCAGAAAGTTGCCCAGGTACGTCCTGTACACAAAATGCAGGACAGATCCCACCCGGCCAATAACCATCTAATCAGCCTATTCTCCATCATTAGTGAAGTGATGGAAGGGATCAACAAAAGTGGCCTGGAATTCGAGGAAATCATCGACAGCATCGAAAATACCTCAATAAAGGAGCAGCTGATACAGCAAGAATATTTTTCCAGTGCGATTGAATTTTGGGATAACTTGTTTTCATAAAGTCCAGTGTGCAAGTTCAAAGATGACACGATTGTAGCGAAAGCAGTGCCATAGATTGAGAATGGGAGTGAATCAAATGCAATCTTTCCAAGTCTGCTGATGGCTCAAAATGATGTAGGATTGCGACTCGTGTCAAGAAGCTAAGAACGCTCCAGGCTTACTGTGAAAAATTGAGCGAATGTTCCAATTGGTGGGAGATGATGATTGCAGTGGATAGATGCGAGGTCCTCCATTTTACTGTATAATATATAACGTCTGTCTATGGTCCATAAAGATTGTCACGTCCATTAACCTTTTCATTCCTGTTGAACAGACCTCTTACATTCATGCATGGCAGTGAAATCTAGCCGCAGAAAGCAGTACTGGGAATGGGTTTGGTGCTGTGATTCGAGTTGGTACATAAAGGGAAAATGATTTCGATCTGCTTGTACATCAGTCACTGAACGTAAGATGGAAGATACAGAAATAAGATGTGAAGGCGAATGGTGTGATCAAGTTGATTTCAACGGAATTTGTATACAGAGTAAGGATGTCTCACTGAGACTGTGCATGAGTTGGTGGAGCCTCAGCTGAAATATTCCCGTGGCCTCTCTGTAGCTTTGCTCTCTTTACCCAACAAATGACGTCATCTCTCAAGAGACACGCAGGGAAGGAAGACCAAAATGAACTAAAGGATGGAAGTATTTTGGATGAACACGCTTTGGATTTAATTGAACCTCTAAACAAATTATTGACGAAAATGTGTGCATATCATAATGAAACATATAAAACGCGAACAAAGTTGGAAAGACTGGAAGCTGCAGTGATGTTTACCCTAGTTTGGTCATTAAAAACAATGGGCCACAATATTTGGTACAGGCAGACAACTCCCCATTGAGATGAGAAAAAAATGACTCCATTCACAAAGTGATCAGGCTGGCGAGTTATCTACCTCATTAGGCGGCACGAAAAAACGCACTGAATACAAAGAGAAATCGTGACTAAAGCAATACGCAGAGCGTTGTGTGCAGATAAACGATCAACCATGATTTTACTGTGTAGACTTGAAGAGGCAAAGGGACAACTGTCCTATTGACGTTATTTTTTTACCAATATTAATCACATTAAGAGTTATATAGTGCACTGAAATAAAGTTCAGCCAAGAACTACAATGGGTTCATAGATTCTTGGAGGGAATGCCGACTCCTCCTTTTACAGTGTACATTGGGAAGTTGTGTAAATTTCCATACAAACTGTCAGAAGATAGGAACGTGGATTCGAAAGACTTGCGTTCCTGATACCCAATCTAATGCTTGGTACTCTGAACAGTTTCATGTTTTACGATCAGGGAGTTGTTTAGTACATTTTAATTACTTGCTTGGCCTTTTCAAAGAGGAATGAAGGATCAAGCAGATTTCGTGTGGCTGGAATCACGACGAAGCCAGGCCATGAAAGTGTGTTTCATTTCTTCCCTGAAAACAAAATGGTGAAGAAAATTGGTGCTTGCAACTCGACATTTTCTTTTATGTTTTAAGTTCGACACGCTGTCAGATGATTACCCTGATATGGAGTTACAATCAGAACAATTTTCTCAACAGCACAATATTCACGTGGGAATGTATCAGAAACAACCATATGCAATTTACTTCTGCATGTATGCAGTTTGACCTTTAATTTCGGGAGAACTATCAACAATTTGAATATTGCTTTGAATTCGAAGGTGTGGCGATTGGTCAGAGTTTAATTATGGCCCCCTTATGTGACTGGTCGAAATTTAGCAATCCTGTACATTGTCAGGTAAGCGTTAGATTTGGAACTGCAGTGAAACGGCTTCTTTAGAGTCAGGGTTTGGTGTGCATGCTTGGTGTGGCTTATTGTTTAGCATTGTTGTCTCACAGTACTTAGGTTCGAATCCAGCTTCAGGTGTTTGTCTGCGCAGACCGTTCACATTCACCACGCATGCGTGGGTTTCCTCCCACAGTCCAAAGCTGTCAGGCTCAGGTGCATTGGCTATGCCACACTGCCCAAACTATTAGGTGCATTTGTCAGATGGAAATGGCAGTGGGTGGGGTACTCTTCGGAGGGTCGGTGTGGAATTTTTGGGCAAAGGGCCTGTTTCGACAGTGTTGGGAATCTAATCTTAATATCTGCATTCTTATTGCCGGAATCGTTTCTGGCCCAATTGCTTTTATTGTATACAAGCGTTTATAAATTTTCAGTTCAGTGAATTGAATTGTTCAAAGTGTGTCATATTTGAATCCATGGACATCATGACGAAAGACAAGTAGATCATCCATTTCTGGCTGAGGATGGGACAGAAATGTCCGCCTTAAATTTTGTATTGATGTGCTGCGCTTTTCCAACATTGTCAATGGTGACACTAATCGAGCATCCTCCTCCAATGAGTGGTTTTATAGTCATATAGCATTTATCATTTAATTCTCGTATTATCTATCAAATACTGGTGCTGCTATTGGGGATTCACGTCGACAATTGCTGTTGCTCTATCGGATTCTCATCAAGTATGTGCACATGGTATGGAGTGTCGCTTGTACACCTGCGATTGTCATTGAAACAACGCTTGATTGATAATCATGGTAGAGGGTGGGGGTACCACAGGCATGAGTTTCTAAATGTGATTGAAATTCCGCTGTTTGGTAAGGTTTTCTGCGCTACCTGAATGCACAGTTATGAGATGAAATTTTTAAAATAATGTTCTGCGGTCTGTCACCCAATTTCCTCTGAAACACACATTCATCATTTACCCCAATGCACAATCAACAACTATGGTTTGTGCCGTGGCGCAAGGTTTGCAATTACTGCACTGACAGAGGAAGGTGCCGGGAGGGGTGGTAGGTTTGTGGGGGCAAGGAACTGTCAAGGGAATTGCAGAGTGCGTGGTCTCTTTGGAAAGCCGATGGGGGTGGGTGATTATATCTCTGGTGTGGGTTCCGTTTATCAGTGGCGGAAATGATGGAGGATGATGCGACGTATACAGAATTGGATGGGTTGGAATGTCAGGGCTTGGGGCTTCTGCTCTTGTTGTGATTGGAGGGATGAGATTCAAGGGCAGAGGGGCAGGAAGTAGCTGAGATGCGCTGGATGCCATCATAGAGTCGTGGGAGTGAAAATTGATGATGTATAAATGGCATATGAATGGTTACTTGAATAAGAAGTGTTTAGAGGGTTATGGACCAAATTCTGGCAAATGGAGGAATTTTAACTTAGGATATCAGGTTGGCTATGGCGAGTTGGATAAAACAGTCTATTTCCATAACTTGTATCTAACAATGCTACAGCTGCTGTAATCAGACGAGTATTCCCTATTGTGAGGGCCCATGCTGATGAAGGAGTTTACTAAATTAGAGAGGTTTGTGAGTGCTTGAAATCGCTTCACATTTTGTGTGCTTTCTTAGGGCTGGTGGAAGTTTCTGCAAATTGGGTATTTTAAGCACTCAGCAATTTCGACAAAAAACGAATTTCACAATGTCAGGTCGTTGTTCAGCACCGTGGACTGTATAGAGGCTGAAGGAAATTACATCAGAAGTAGCTGGGATTGGAGAAGATTACAGACCGATTGTTGACACGTCGACTACTCATTTCATCTGGCGAAGGAGACCCAGATTGGGAGGTTTATGATGACTGGTAACGAGGTCCCACGGACGGACGACAGAACGTGATGCTGCTGCTTTTGTAACAAGGTTAGATAGCCGTTTTATAGATGACACGGGAACATATAGATTTGATTCGTCTGGTTTACATGATTTTTATGGCCGATTTGATTATAGCTAACAGCCTAAGACAGTCGTTTGCCTCAGTCAAAAGACTTGCAATTAAAAAAAAAGAACTGTTCTCCCAGCTCAGCTTTACCCGCAGTTTGTTTTGTTTTGGTTTCAGCAAGCGGTCAGTTGTTTCTTTTATGAGGCTAGTGTTCGAAGAAGCAGTTTTGTGCTGATACTTTCTCACACTGGCATCTCTCCTGCAATAACCTATATACGATTCTTTAATTTTGCCAAGGGCGTGATTATTGGGGTGTTGCAAATATTTGGATCAGCATTATAAAGTTAAAACAGAGCTGATTTTGTTTTTAAATCGTTAAGTCATTCTGAATTCAGCTCTGTTTTACTAATCTATCATTCGATAATCTTACAAATCAATCCTGTTTTATTTACAAATTAGCGTTTGAGCCACCTGCATCATGCCTGGAGTATCGACACTTGCACCTGCTTAAGACTATTGGCAAAGTAATGGTCCAGACTATTTCCTTGAAATGTTTACAGGGGAGTAAGCCATTTCCATAATGTCAGAGTAATGTGGAGATATGTAGAAGTTTTAGGAAGTCCAACAGATAGAGTTGTTTAGAGCTCTGGAGCAGTTTAACGAGAAAAAGGGTATTTGTAGCTCTGACGCGGTTTACAGAGACAGAATGCATGTGTTTAGAGGTATGGAGAATGTTGCATAGAGTGGAGGTACTATCAGAAACATGTATGCTCATATTCACTGAAGACGCTAACTGATTTTTAAAAAAACAAGAAAAACCTTGGATTCTGGACTTTAATTTAACAGGGAGGCTTTGAATCTAGCAGACTTTCCTCTCGATTAACATATTAATCGGGACTGCAGGCAGATGCATAAATAAGGGCATTGTGCAAGCTGAGATTATTCCTTAAAAATGAGGTTGGATGGGAAGGAAAAGTGTGAACATATAGGAATGTAAAATATCGCCAAACCTATGCGATCAGATAAATTGATGCAAGGACTGAAGGAGCTTACATTGACATGATGTGTGACAGTGAGAGGAGGTTGTCACATTGATGGTGAGTTTCGCAGGATCTGGTTTATGAGTTTCGCAGGTATTGTAGATTTTTCAGGTTGGACTTTTACAGGAACTTGGGAGGATTACATACAATCTGAGAAATGATGCAGTCAACATGCTAATTAGATTTTCAGGAATAGGAGAGGTTATATAAATAATGAGGGCTGTGAAAGCGTCAGATATTTACGGGGATAAGAAGGATCAATGGGTTTGGAAGGTCTTGCACTGAGAGGGAATGTTTGTGTTGTCGAAGTTACACAGGGAGAGCGGTTGAGGTGCAAGAATACAACATATAAGAGGGCTCTGTTCGCCGAGCTGGAAGTTTTTGCTGCAAACGTTTCGTTCCCTGGCTAGGGAACATCATCAGTGCTATTGGAGCCTCCCGTGAAGCGCTGCTTTGATGTTTCTTCCGCTATTTATAGTGGTTTGTTCTTGCCGCTTCCGGGTGTCAGTTTCAGCTGTAGAGGTTTGTGTATGGGGTCCAGGTCCATGTGTCTGTTAATGGAGTTCGTGGATGAATGCCATGCCTCTAGGAATTCCCTGGCTGTTCTCTGTCTGGCTTGTCCTATGATGGTAGTGTTTTCCCAGTCAAATTCATGTTCCTGGTTGTCTGAGTGTCTGAGGGATAGCTGGTCGTGTCGTTTTGTGGCTAGCTGATGTTCATGGATGCGGATTGTTAGCTGTCTTCCTGTTTGTCCTATATAGTGTTTTGTGCAGTCCTTGCATGGTATTTTGTAAACTACGTTAGTTTGGCTCGTGCTGGCTATTGAGTCCTTTGTTCTAGTGAGTTGTTGTCTGAGTGTGCAAGTTGGTTTGTGTGCTGTTATGAGTCCTAAGGGTCGCAGTAGTCTGGCTGTCAGTTCTGAGACGCTCCTGACGTATGGTAGTATGGCTAGTCCTTTTGGTTGTGGCATGTCCTCGTTCCGTGGTCTATCTCTTAGGCATCTGGTGATAAAGTTGCGTGGGTATCCGTTTTTGGCGAATACCTTGTATAGGTGTTCCTCTTCCTCTTTTCGCAGTTCTGGTGTACTGCAGTGTGTTGTGGTTCTTTTGAATAGTGTCCTGATGCAGCTTCGTTTGTGTGTGTTGGGGTGGTTACTTTCATAGTTTACGACTTGATCTGTGTGTGTTGGTTTCCTGTGTACCCTTGTGGTGAATTCTCCGTTGGGTGTTCTCTCTACTAACACGTCTAGGAATGGGAGTTGGCTATCCTTTTCCTCTTCTCTCGTGAATTGTATTCCTGTGAGTGTGGCGTTGATGATTCGGTGTGTTTTTCTATTTCTGTGTTTTTGATGATTACAAAGGTGTCATCGACGTATCTGATCCAGAGTTTGTGTTGGATTTGTGGTACGGACTACCCAAAGTACACAAACCAGACATCCCACTCAGACCGATAGTATCACTTCCAGGGACACCAGCATACAAACTTGCCAAAGAACTACAACAAAAACTGAAACACCTAGTCAGCGGATCCAAACACTCCATACAATCAACACAGGAATTCTTGGACATCATCAGGAATACACACATAGACAAAGAAGAAACCATGGTATCATTCGTCGTGACGGCACTGTTCACATCAATTGACAAAACCCTAGCCAGAGAAACAATAGCCAACCTACTGGACATACATAGCAGAACACAGGAGGCCAAACATATCAACAAGGACGGCATACTTAAACTACTAGAACTGTGCCTCACCACACACTTTACATTCAAAAATCAGATATACAAACAAATCAACGGAACACCCATGGGATCACCAATCTCGGGACTCATAGCAGAGGCAGTTATGCAAAGGTTAGAACATACAGCCCTACCACAAATCCAACCCAAACTCTGGATCAGATACGTCGATGACACCTTTGTAATCATCAAAAACACAGAAATAGAAAAAACACACCAAATCATCAACGCCACACTCACAGCAATACGATTCACGAGAGAAGAGGAAAAGGATAGCCAACTCCCATTCCTAGACGTGTTAGTAGAGAGAACACCCAACGGAGAATTCACCACAAGGGTACACAGGAAACCAACACACACAGAGCAAGTCGTAAACTATGAAAGTAACCACCCCAACACACACAAACGAAGCTGCATCAGGACACTATTCAAAAGAGCCACAACACACTGCAGTACACCAGAACTGCGAAAAGAGGAAGAGGAACACCTATACAAGATATTCGCCAAAAACGGATACCCACGCAACTTTATCACCAGATGCCTAAGAGATAGACCACGGAACGAGGACATGCCACAACCAAAAGGACTAGCCACACTAACATTCGTCAGGAGCGTCTCAGAACTGACAGCCAGACTACTGCGACCCTTAGGACTCATAACAGCACACAAACCAACTTCCACACTCAGACAACAACTCACTAGAACAAAGGACCCAATAGCCAGCACGAGCCAAACTAACGTAGTTTACAAAATACCATGCAAGGACTGCACAAAACACTATATAGGACAAACAGGAAGACAGCTAACAATCCGCATCCATGAACATCAGCTAGCCACAAAACGACACGACCAGCTATCCCTAGTAGCCATACACTCAGACAACCAGGAACATGAATTTGACTGGGAAAACACTACCATCATAGGACAAGCCAGACAGAGAACAGCCAGGGAATTCCGAGAGGCATGGCATTCATCCACAAACTCCATTAACAAACACATGGACCTGGACCCCATATACAAACCACTACAGCTGAAACTGACACACGGAAGCGGCAAGAACATCCATCAACAGACACATGGACCTGGACCCCACATACAAACTACTACAGCTGAAACTGACACCCGGAAGCGGCAAGAACAAACCACTATAAATACTGGAAGAAACATCAAAGCAGCGCTTCACGGGAGGCTCCAATAGCACTGATGATGTTCCCTAGCCAGGGAACGAAACGTTTGCAGCAAAAACTTCCAGCTCGGCGAACAGAACCACAGCAACGGACACCCGAGCTACATATCTTCAACCAGACTTTATATATATAAGAGGGCTGCAGAAAACAGATGAGGGAACAGCGATAACGTGTATCGCAGTTGTTAAAGATATTTAAAGGTTAAAGGGAGACTTGTAGGATCTGGTAGTGTAGAGAGAGAATGGGCGGCAGAGTCTGGAAGAGTGCGTTGGATTTGGAGTGCATTGACTGAAGTTGAGTGATAGAAATCCTACTACAGTGTGCATATCACACTCAAATTTTGGGACAGGAGGAATTAGGATGCAGATTTTCTCGCTGATCAGGAATGTTGTTTTCAATGTTTACAGAGTTTACAGATGCAAGGAGATTGGTGGTAAGGAGAACTGGTGAACTGGAGTAGTTCTTACAGACCAAGAGGATTGTTGTTGAGCAGAGGTTTACGTAGATTGCAGGTTTGTGGTCTTGGAAGAGGTGATGTATGTGGGGACGAGTATGCAAAGGAAGAGGTGAGTGCAGGGATTGGAGGAGCAAAAGAAAATACGGAGAGCTGTGGATGTGGTAGGACATGATGTTCCAGAAATAGCGAGCGCCCTAGCAACTGAACATATTTCCACAGATTTAGAGGATTATTCAGCTTGAGATATTAACAGATTATGGAAATATCCCATGTTCTTACAAGGATCGTGTTAGATTGATTTGCGGAGCACCGGGTGAAAGGTGTGGGACAGGAATATGAGCAATGCTTTAAATTCGAAGCTAATATACAACAAGGGAATAAGCCATTAAAGTTTGAAAGTCAAGCTTGAAATGGCTACATGGCGAACAGGGAAATGCGAGGAGAACCACGGAGAGAAAGGAAAAAAGACACAGAGTTACATTCTGGAAGCCATACTGGGCTGTGCACCCCCCCCCCCCCACCCCCCAGCCGTTTAGGACATTTGTGATCTGCATAGTGTTCCACTCTGCACACATTGCCGTTTTGTATTGAGATGTGCAGCATATGTCATGGAGAAACTCAGAGAGTGTGACAGAAAGAAATACAGATGGCGGCGAAGTAGAGGCTCGAGAGATAGAGCGGGGGACAGAGAAATGAGACCACTCGAGAGAAAGAGGAAGAGAAAGAGACTTACATAATGAGAGACTGCAAAGCTTCCCATTCTCGGCACATATCCTGACCACGACTGTAGATGAATGCAATGATGTGGGTTGCTCGAGGTGCAACTCTGGACTCTTGCACAATTTTTACATGAACATAAACACCATATCTGGCTTTCTGGCACGTGTGCTGTTTCAAGGAGATTCATTGACAATGTGACATGGTCAACTATTTCTTTTATTATTGCGATGCTTTAATTTTATGTGCTCATTCTTGGTTTTGCCCCTTTCATTATTGGTTGAGTGCGGCCATGCACAGTATGACACTTCGGGAAATTCCCATTGTCCTGCTCCCAGCCATACCCTGACTGCATCGAAGCAAATTGTCATTATTACTCTTCTCCGGACTCCACGTGCAAAGAAAGTACAGCATGCTGATCAAAGACACGCGCTTAGTGCACCATTCAAAACATCTCATCCGCACGACTCCCCAAATGCAACCAACAGCATAAAAACGTCCTGTGTATCAGTCCAGTGGGCAGGTCATACGTGACATGGACCCACACTTATGATGCTTGACAATGTCTAAATAACCCTCCACGCGGCACACAGTGTACCATTAAGGTATGCAATCTCTGACCGTTTTAGTATTGTTGAAAAATTTACAAGTTCGGAATTACCCGTGTGATTTTCGATCTGTCAACTGTTGCTATAAATTATTCATTGACAGAGCCTGTACTTCTTAGATCCCTGCCCATCTTGGTTTCGCCGAAACATCTATTTGGAAACATTTGTTCCATTCATTTACATCATTGATATTGGATGCAAATAATTAAGGCCAAAAAAAACTTCACTGTGTTACTGCCGTCAATAGTTCCTTTAAAATGTCAGATACCAAATAATCACTTTTGTTATTCATGTCTTCGGGTCATCAAACTGTCTGATCAGTAATCCAATGAATAATCTTCGAAAGGCTGCATGTTATTTACCTTTTCGTGCGTAAATTGTTTGAGAGATAAAAACTTCTTCTTCAATTAGTTGAATGGTCACATGATTTGTTTTTAGGAAACGGACTTAAAGTGCTGAATAGACTGTTTTATGATAGGTCTTGTTGTGAATGGTGTTGAACATTTTGCCGTCAAAAGTGAACAGTCTTTTCTGACTTGATGATGGAGGGAATACCACTGCATTTGCAGATCCAGATGGACGACAGTGACTCATGGACTCCCTGTCTTACTTTCCAAATCTTTCCGACGCATCTGTACATAGAACAATACAGCACAGAACAGGCCCTTCGGCCCACGATGTTGTGCCGAACATCTATCCTAGATTAAGCACCCATCCATGTACCTATCCAATTGCCGCTTAAAGGTCGTCAATGATTCTGACTCTACCACTGCCACGGGCAGCGCATTCCATGCTCCCACCACTCTCTGAGTAAAGAACCCACCCCTGACATCTCCCCTATACCTTCCACCCTTCACCTTAAATTTATGTCCCCTTGTAATACTCTGTTGTACCCGGGGGAAAAGTCCTACATCACAGAAGGTAGCGCACCTAACACAGTGGATAGTATATTCAATATGACAATGAGACTTTACCTCCACAATGACCATGTATTGGGCATCCACACAAATGCGTTTACGGACAGATACATTGGTGATTAGTCATTTGATGAGCTTATTTCCGATTTATTCGTTCAAACATCACTTCGCATAGTTTGGTTGCCATTATTTTAGTCCTCGCCTTGCTCCATTCGTGGTCGTCCTGTGGAGATGCTGCGATGATGGAGATTGAGGTTCAATACAAGGAATAGATTATGTGTCCTTATTACTCTCAATACGACCCCGAGTTTGTTTTCAACATCAAGCCGAACAGAGATCACAAAGAGGTGTTGTGGAGGGTTGCTATTTGCCATCACCAAGCTATTTCCTTGACGTCGTTTGATCCATAACCATGAACTTTCACGGGTTCTTCAATCAATATTAATGAATTCCAGGGTAAATCCCTAATCTACAGCATATAACTGAGCCAGGAACACTGTTGACCTCTCCTGCAGGTGGACAAATTTACTAACGGAATGGTATATTCTCAAATACTTTAAGTTAAATTGGTATGATTTAATACACAGAGGAGACCTAAATAATGTGTGACAAATATTGGGAATGGAATATTTAGGGCAGCTTGCATTTTTGAGCATTGGGCACAAATGAGGTGGAGTAGTTCAGCCATAAAAGGATGCCTCCTGTGTGAGCGTAAAAGATGTTGTATGAAATAGGTAATGCGTTAATATTATTGCGTTGGGTGAAACGTTCTAGTTAATGCGAAGTTATGGAGAGATCATTACCGCTAATCTATGTGGATCTCAATAAACTCATGGCATTAATTGGCTTTCGAGTCTCTGCAGCAAGAATGACTTTGGTTTACTGGCACTTGTTGCTGTGTGCCATTCCCAGTGCAACTCGCCCCTCAAAAGATCTCCTGAACTTCAACAGTATCCCGGACAACAGTGACATCATTTAACGACCAAGGTGTAGCTAAACAACTATTTCAATGCGGAACTAAACAGCAGAGTCTCCGAGATTTGCACGTATCAAGCAGGAAGATAATGGTGCGGCCAAACCCTCATTGTGGGCATGTTCAAGGACCACCTCTTGCATGGACCTGTGCTCAAACAGGGCGTCTTCACCTATAACCAGTGGCAGAGCCCATGGCACCAGACCATGTCTACCTGCTTCCAGCTTGCAAACCAGCTATGCATCGTTCACCTTTTAGAGCAATGTACAGTTTTCCCGATGGATCATTGTCCATCTCCACTCCATCAATATAAGGTTACCCAGAGTGATAATCTCGCCATTCCTCATGGAAAGAGCAAACAAGTGACAGGACAATGATCACAACGTCGAGGTAGGCTTCACAAAGCTTCTCACGAAACATAGCCAGAAGTGGGTACTGCAGATGGAGCAGATTAGAATCAAGATTATTGTGGTACTGGAAAAGCACAGCAGGCCAGGCAACATTGGAGGAGCAGGAAAATCGGGCATTAGGAATGTTGAAGGTCTGACATGATATGCTGTTCCAGCACCATCCAAT
Source organism: Hemiscyllium ocellatum (assembly GCF_020745735.1). Taxonomy (NCBI): domain Eukaryota; kingdom Metazoa; phylum Chordata; class Chondrichthyes; order Orectolobiformes; family Hemiscylliidae; genus Hemiscyllium; species Hemiscyllium ocellatum. The sequence goes on from NW_026867631.1 coordinate 338,538, forward strand.
CATCATGTCACCAAAACATGTCATTAAGCTTGCCACAGCCCTTGTCTCTCAGATTACACGGAACCGGTTCACTTCGAGCTCAGAAACATCAAGGTGAGCTTAATACCGGTGCAGGATTGCATAACGAAGTCAAAACTGCAAGACAAAGTTTGTACATGTGAAAAAAAAACAGGAAGCTACACATGCACGAACAGCCATTGATGAAGGAATGCAACTGACTGGCAGCATCCGAAAAGAGACAGCAAAATTATCATATCGAGAGTCTCTTCACTAAAATGATTTTAGTATCAGATCTCAAGCATCTACAGTTTTTCGTTTTATTTTAGATGGGTAAGTATATTGCATGCTGCAACATTAATGGGACATTGATTTGGAAAGCAGCAGAAGTGGTAAAGGCAGTAGTGCAATTGATGGGTCAATCACAACTGAAGTCCCTGTCCACCAGAGTTTGAGGTATGGAGTACGCTAAGAACAGAAATGAAGTTCAATATGGAGATATCCTGCTGAGATTCAACATCGTAGAACCAGATATGACAGAGATGAAGGAACTGATGGAGAATAGTCACGCTCTGCTGAATTGTGTTCAGCTGCACAGGGAAGCCAAAATGGAATGATTGGAAAGTATCAGGCTGCAAATTGTACTTTAAAAATACATCTTCTCTAAAGTTGCTTGGGGAAATACACTCAGCAGACGTTCTTTGGATGAACAAGGAGAAGGCAGGAGAATAACGATTAAAAGCATAAAAGCCATAATCAAATGAGAGCAGAGTCTAATCGAATTTAATGGTCGAATTGTGCACATAGGTTGTATGTTCTTCGGACAATGGCATGCATTTTATTTAAACGGTGCATTCCACTCAGTGAAATTTATTCTGTCCTAAAAACAAATCCTCATTCAGAAGGCGAACAACCAGCGCTTGACAAAGATGGTCAAGAAGTGTATCTAGTCACAAAGTGAAGGAAACAAGATGGTAAGAAGCCAGGTAGGATGCACATATTCGTTTTGGAGCGAGTATCTTCGATTGAATGTTGCAATGAGGATTTTTTTTTTCTCAGACTGTCGAAAGTCCTCAGAACACACTTCCTAGAGAGCACTGGAGTTATGGTCATGAATATTTTTGACATACATTCGATTCACGAAACCCACGGAACCAATGGTTATCGGGTGTGGACGGGAATGTGTTGCTTAGGATACGTTCTGATCCGCCATGATCATAATGAATGGTCGACTGAGTTTGAAGCGCTGACTGGCCTAATAATTGACATCAGTTCTTATGTTTCTGGGCTTGGAACAAATCGCCTTTAGGTGTCCTCGTTCGGCATGTTCTTTTTTTTGGTAATTGTTTGAAATGTGGTTTGGAAATTGTTTTGAACTGGTGGATACTTTATGGAAAGTTTGGTCTTCTCCTTGTCACCCTTTATGGCCCGGTCACATTCTATTTATGACATGATCTAGAACATTCTATAACCAATAATCTCTGGAACATTGTATAACCATCGTCCTCCAGAATATTCCATAACTGACTGTTTTGTGAGTTGCTAAACTTCAGTCAATTGGAATAAATACAAAGTCCTCTGAAAGGAGATTCCGTTCTGGGGTGAAGTAGGCCCTGGTTCGAAATTGCCTCAAGCAGTTAGTGAGGTTTAATGAGCTTTCCCTCCGTTTATATTTCATCACAACAAAAGATCAACGATAATTTAGACGAAAAGACTAAACTTTCCAATCTCCATTTGCCTTCGAGTGGCATTGCAGAGAATCCTTAACGATGAGTAATCAAATCGATGGGAGTACTGTAAAACACATCCGATTGTCTAATTTGTTTTGTTCAGGAGGGAGTGTTTGTTGTGAATTCCTTCACATATTTCGATGTAATTGGGAGGTTCCAATTTGTTGCCACAACTTCAATCATTCAAAAAATTTTCAGAATGCAATGACACATTTAAAAATATTATGAGTTCCTCCATCAAAACTGTATCATTCCCTCTAGACTGATGAATAATTTGTTTTTATTTGCATTCCTCGCAATTAATGTCTTGACGATCTACATCCTGCTCTATAAAGATTGTGGATTGTTTCCATGTGTCAGTCGTTACCTCGTGGCCATGGCATTGGCGGATCTTCTAGTTATTTTTCTCGACCTGATATTGAGACATATTCCGATTTCCTCTCAGTTTTATTTCGTGAAGTCAATCCACGTATGTAATATCCACGCTGTCCTGCTTTATGCAGCCACTGACTGTTCTGTCTGGTTCACTGTCACTTTCACCTTTGATCGATTTGTGGCCATTTGTTGGCAGAAGCTGAAATGCAAATGTTGCAATAAGAAAACGGCGGCTGTGATCCTAGGAACAGTGACTGTGCTGAGCTGCTTAAAGAATACTTTTTGCTATTTCTAGCTCACAAGTCGTTATTTGCTTTGGAACGTGCCGTGGTTTTGTTTGGTAACAGTCGATGTTCTTTACTCTCCGGTCTGGGTCACAATCGAATTCCTGCACAACATTCTAAACCCAGCTGTTCCATTTTTGTTGATTCTGCTGCTCAATGTTTTCACCGTTAGACACATTTCATTGACCAGCAAATCCCGCAGGAGGTTCCGGGCAAATATTAGTGGGGACTTACAGTGTGACACAGAAATGAGAAATCGAAAAAAATCCATCATTTTACTGTTTGTGATTTCTGCCAATTTCATCTTCTTTTGGTCAACCTTAATGGTGTATTCTATATGGAGCCGGATGAATGATTTGGGATTCATCACTGTAGGTCTAGACAGTTTTGTGCTGGAATTTGGCTTCATGCTGCAACTCCTCAGTTGCTGCACAAACACAGCGATTTATACCATAACCCAGACTAAGTTCAGACAGCAGCAGAAGAATGTACTGAAATATTTCTTTACTCAAATTAATCAGTTAATGAAATGCACAACTCAATCAATTCAATGTGATCAAACAGGTCACAGGGATCCATTTAAATGCTTCTCTCAACCAGTGACTCAGTTGAAAAGTGCAACAGTAATCTATTATTTTCATCGTTTTTATTTGTAAAGAGGAAAACATACATTAAACTATCCTCAGTATATAAAGATCATTATGTTGCTTGTCCTTTTGTTGAAGAATTTAACGTGAGCGAGAACATCTACCCTAAGTACTCGCACACAATGAAGCTGTGTGAACCGGTGTCGAGCTCAAGAGCTGTGTATAAGTTATTCTTGTCTTGATTCCACTTCCAGCATCAACCATTCTGACCTAACCTCAGCAGAATTAATCCCTCTCATTTGCTCCCTCTCAACATAGCTCCCTTGCAGTCTTGCAATGCCCCTGTCCTTCACTTCTCCACCAATTTTCTTGTTTTTTTTAAACACCCCCTTCCCCATTCTGCTTCATTCTCTTTCCGTTGTGCGGAATCACTAACTCCCAATCTCATATTCCACGAATCTCTTCCTCTAATGTTCACTCAATTTCGGTTGATAGAGGGACAGAGTGGATATGGCACCACAAGTCCTTCCTTCGTTAACAGGGAGAGGGCGTGGCTACGTAAGAATAGAGGAAGTGTGGAGGGTTTGTTGTGAGGGTAACAGGGTGAACCTCTAAACAACTGTCATTGCGAGGATCTAAAGTTGGTCTGAGGCGACTGGTTGTTGCGTGGGCATATGTAGAAGAGGCAAAACAGGCTCTTGACAAAGGAACAGTATTTGGCCAAACACCATACTTCATTGCTATGGCAAGAGTGTAGGATTGGGATCACAGTTACATAGAACATAGAACATAGAAAAATACAGCGCAGTACAGGCCCTTCGGCCCTAGATGTTGCTCCGACCAAAGTCTACCTAACCTACACTAGCCCAATAACCTCCATATGCTTATCCAATGCCCGCTTAAATGACCATAAAGAGGGAGAGTTCACCACTGCTACTGGCAGGAAACCACTGCTACTGGCAGGAATCACCACTGCTACTGGCAGTTCTTCAACAGTAGAGATTGTGTGCGTGGTCACTGCCTTTGCTGGGCGATCAAAGTGAAAATGTGTACACAGGCCGTTGCTGGAGGAAAAAGATCATAGTTGGAATAATGGGACTTTGCTTGGGGATCACAGAAGGCGTCGGGGCCACAATCTGTTGATGAGAAACATACAACGAGTGAGGACCAAGTCCGTTGTTAACGGAACAGAATATCACTTTTGGCAGGCGATCGCTGGTGGATCAAATTAGATGTAGCATCACTTTGTTGGTAAGAATCGGGTGATTGTGGCGCTCGTGGAAACGACTGTGTGTTGGACCACTGTGCGTTGCTGTTGGAAGAATTTGGCGATGAGATGAAACGTTTTTGCTCCGTGTAAAGTTTGAAAGTGGGATGGCAGGACACTGCGGAGTGGAACAGTGGGAGCTGGAGACCCGAGGTGTTGCTTGGAGAAGGAAGTGGTGTTTGTGTAAATGTCTTGTGAGTAGAAGGGTGTGGACTTGGGAAAATTTTCCTTTGGTCGGCAACCTAAATGGATCTCAGACCACTGCCATTATTACAGGAACACAGTGACAGCGGGTCCGCAGGCCATGGCAAAGAGAACACATTAGTTACCAAGATCACTGACTGTTGCTGAGAAGTCAGTTTGGGAATGGATCCATCGGCGATCGAAGGGAAACAGAGTGGTTGTGCAGATAGTACCTGTTGCTGGGGAGCAGAGTGGGTCAGTGCCCCAAGCCTATGCGTGGAGGACAGAATGCAGATGTTGTTGGAGTGGAGAGTTGTTGGGACCGCCCACTGTTGCTAGTGGAACAGAGATGTGATGGGGCACAACTCACTGCGAGGGTTTGGACCAAGCGCACTCCATATGATTAGTCCAGGTTCCCTGGATGATGCAAGGGGAGAAGAGTGCAGAACTTGTATGAGCAAGCTGTTGATAGGAGTGAAGAGTGAAGCTGAGGTTGCAAGTCATTGTTCGTGACCAAAGTATGAATTGATTCAGAGCTTTTGCTTGAGAAACCGAGTGAATAAATGAGCATTAGCTGTTCACAGAGGAATAGAGCGGGGATGGTTTCACAGGCAATTGCTGATGAATTAGAATCAGCATGGGACATTTCCAGTTGAGAAGGAACAAATTGGGTTGGGACCATAAGCCACTACTCTGAGGACTGACTGGGTGTGTGGCAGAATTGCGTTCTAATCGGAGCACGGCCAGATTCGGTAGCTGCTGTTGCTTGGGCAATAGATTATGGATGGTATCACATGTCATTGCTCGGGAACCAGAGGGTGGGAGGAACCAAGCAGCATGGAAATAGGAAAAGAGAGTGGATGGGGCCACACGCCATTTGCAGGGAAGTAGCAGTGTGTTGTTCGGGCAACAGAGTAAAGGTACGCACACAGGCTAACGGGACGATTATTGTGGGATAACCAAGTACTGATGAGTGGAAAGAAGTGCTGCATAGGGCCGGAGAATGTATCAAGGGGTACGCAGAGCCTGTGTGGTTTTGTTCACAGTCCATTACGAGTGGCGAAGTGTTTGACTACTGTCTGTTCTCAGCAAATAGGTGCGGGGGAAATTCACAAACTTTTACTGGGGCAATGGAGATGCTGTGGGAGCATTCGGTGCTGCAAGGGGAACACTATGGAGAATATGTCTCACTCAGAGGCCAGCCGGAAAAAATGCATTTCAGTTACATTGTCTTTCCCTTCAATTTAAAACGTCAAAATGTTCCGTAACACGAGCCAAACAGAAGAATTGACATTAGTTTGTTGATGAAGCTGAGCGGGAAAGAGTCAGAGTAATAAAAACAAGCACTGCATGTGCTGGAAACCAGATTAGAGATTAGAGTGGTGCAGGAAAAGCACAGCATCCGATGTGCAGGAAAATCGATGTTTCGGGCAAAAACTCTCTTTTCCTGATGATAAGATTTTGCCCGAAACGTCGATTTTCCAGCTCCTCGGATGCTGGCTGAACTGCTGTGCTTTTCCAGCAAAACTCGAATCAAGAGTCAGAGTTGACCCTAATCCTTTGTGTCGAGGAGGGGACAAAAGCCGAATCATGAGTTGAGTGTACGTCACTGTAACCTTGCTTTAACCTCAGGTATCACACATACCGACGTGGGCTCGGCAGAATTCATCTCTCACCATTGTTCCATCGCGTTCCAAATCAGCCCCGACTCTCACAGTATCTCTCTCTCCTCCAGCCATTAAGCTTCCAAGTTATCACGTTTCGCTGACCCACGTTTCTTCCTGCGCTCTTCATCTCATATCTTACTACATTCCAACCTGCCTCTCTCTCTCCCAGTTTCATCACTTTGTCCGAATTTCTCTATCTCTCATTTTCTCATACTTTGCGTGGCCAGTAGACAATATAGCGTTCGAACACGAATGAAAAGTATGGAAATGTGTCTACTGTCTGTTGCTTCGTGAAAAGAGTCGGTGTGATCCATTGTGTTCAACGAGGAGAACTGATACGGAAGATCCAGAGAGTGTTGCTCGAGTAAAACCTTGAAAGTAGGACCACTGGGCGTTGGACTTGGAATCAAATGCGTTTGGGACCGCCAGGCGTTTTTCGTGGTAAAGAATTGTGAAGAGGTATGAGACCATTTCCAGGAAACAGTGCGGGTGTGCGGACGTTGGCTGTTGCTCGATAAACAGGTGACCGATGGGAAGAAAGATGAAACTAATGGAAAAGTAATCAGTTAAGTTAAAGATGTTTTCTCCAGAGCAGTGTGGGAATGGGTCACAGACAGTTGGAAACGGAATGGAATATAGGGTGGTTGCTTGTTCCTATATGTACAGTGTGTCAGAAGGGTTCAAGAACGTGGAGAACCGAATGACATTTTTGCCATAGACTGTTGCTACGAGAACAGAGAGGATGTAGAATGATTGGCGTTTTCTAGGTGAACCATGGAAAGTAATTTCAAGGGCGTTGTTCATAGTTGGGGTTGTAGGACGTTCTTAGATGAAGCAATAAGTGTCTTAACACGTGTTCTTTTTCTACAGTAACAGCGTGGTTTTGGGATCGCTGGTGGTTCCCTTTTATTGAAGGGAGGTCTCACTAGAATGAAGCCCAGTATGGAAGGAAGGTCTGACGAGGAAAACCTGAGAGATTGAGGCTATATTTTTCAGACAGAAGAAGTTTGAAAGATGACATTAGTTAGACACATACGTTAACCATAGGGTGAGATAGTCTGGACCTTGTGAGCTTTATCATCGGATTGTGATAGCAAGCATGAGGTAACGTCGCTTTAAATTGAGAGGTGATACATATAGGACAGATTGCAAAGGTAGTTTCTTTAATAAAAATCAGGAAAGTCGAGGGGCGTATGATGCACTGAATGCAACAAGAGTAGACTCGCCAACTTTAAGGACTTCTAAATGATCATTGGAAAGACATATGGACGAAGATGTAATAGTGTAGGTTCGTTGGGTTTTGAATTGGTTTCACAGGTCGGCGGAACATCGAGGGACAAACGATTGTATTGTTCTGTGTCCATGTTCTCTTGGTCGAACTGAACCTACTTCCAAAATACATGCTATTTTAAACTCCATCCTGCTAACATGACTTTTCAGACTAAATGAAATCTTTTAAAGTTCAAAATTCTGTCTTATTTCTCTCCCCCTTTTTTCTCTCCTTCTTTCTTTGCTCAGATAAGAAATCTACCTCTCTCTCATTTTCCTGAATTTCTTCACATTCCTTCACTTTTCGTTTGTTTATATTGAAACTGCATTTTTATCAACTGCAATTTAAGTCTTTCGAACGCTGCTGCACATGTCTGTTTTTCTGACACACCTAAGTGTTTTAATGTCAATTTCAGATTTACTTTTGTCCTTGGTTAAACCCAATTCTGTAATGTTTGCTAATTCTAAAGGTAACGTCTTTCTTTCCCTTTCCTTCGAAACTTTCCTGAGAAATTTGGGAGTCATCTTCAAACCCCAAAACGTCTTGAGCAATCTTCAGACTCATTTCTCTCATTTTTAATTTAACAAACCACATTTAACCAAATTAAACAAATTGTCGAATCTACGTTATTTTTTGTAAAAAAGAAGACACTAACCTGCAAGTGTTTAAACAACTGGGCTTTTTTTTCTACCGAACATCGATTCAAATCTGTCAAATCTCAGACTGCATCTGACTGACAGGTTCAAAACAAGGATTTGAGACCCCAAGCTGATTCATCACGTTGTATAATGTTCTGCTAATTTAAACAAGACTCAGAAAAGCTCACCTCACCTCGTAATTCTTCAAAGTATGATTGGCAAATAACTACCATGTCCGACTATAAAAAAAGATTAACAATTTATTCTTCAAATTTAACAGCAATGAAAAAATCGAAACTATCTATCCTTGTATACCTCATTAGTCTGACCAATTTGTCTCGATCGCAATCCATAGGTATATACTGCTCCAATAAAAAAAAATCTCTGATTAAGTTGAATCAAGTATACGAATTCCAATACCATTCTCCTTTCGATTTTCCTGTATATTTTGGTCTTCTTCTCTTCGGTCTACTACTTCACAGATTTCATATGAAAATATACTTTTCAGAGACTAACTCTGCAGACATAATATGTTGGTGTTCTTTGCTGCTCACGCTAACTGTTTAAAATGTCCGATTTTATGTAACTGAATGTATCAGATATTCTCAATGGAATGTTTTCACCAAAACATTAAAATACAAATTTGGTAGGATTTTGATATCTTGGAGCATCATTTCAACTGATTGGCCAAATTGGAATTTGTAATGTCCCATGGCAACTCAGAACAAGCTATTTGTTTTACAGTCAAATGTTACGTTTTAAAATTTGTCAGCACAATCTGTTCTGGCCAGCTTCCATTCTCTCTTAAAGGGACACGATATACTTACAATTTCATAACAACCTTGAGCAAAGAGCAAAATCAATGAAATCCATCTACGTCTCTCACGAAACCTTTCACCAAAAGTAATAATGTTTTCGTCATCATTCTGCAACAGGAATTGAAATGGAGAAAACAAATTTTAAGGGGAAAAACGTAAGTGCTGGAATGAAAGTTCAAATTTTATAAAGAAACAGTCAAACAAGTCAATGGTGTATTGCCTACACTGCACTGCGTGAACTAACATGATTCAGTTTCACACATTGCCATCTGCAATCGATAATCCTAAATTTGGTGGCTCAGTGGTTAGCAGTGCTGCCTCACAGCACCAGAGTCTCAGGTTCGATTCCAGCCTTGGATGACTGCTTGTGTGGAGTTTGTACATCCCCCGCGTGGATTCCCTCTGGGTGCTCTGGTTCCCTCCCACAGTGCAAAGATGTGCTGGTCACGTGAATTTGCCATGCTAAATTGCCCGTTGTGTTTAGTGCTTTTGTCAGAGGGAAATGGTTCTGGGTATTCTACTCTTCGGAGGGTCGGTGTGGACTGGTTCGTTCGAAGGGCCTGTTTCCACATTGTAAGGAATCTAATCTAAAACTCGGCAGAATAAGATTGGGACGCCTGGTAAGTGTCAACCTTTTTAGAGTGAAGGATCTATTTCACTGTAGTACTATTGCATTGTTGTACATCTACTTAAAATACGTAATACTGACAATACTGATCTTCCAGAATACAACTTAAAAATCAAATTTCAAATCTGACATTTAAAAATATGCACTATGTAATCCCAGCATAATTCGAACGGTCTGTTTTACAATTGTTCCATTTTTTGGAATATTGTGTGCGATCTTGTTCTCTGTCCAATTGAAAGTATGTTGTCAAACTTGAGACGTTTCAGTAAACTTTAAAATGATGTTATCAGCATTTGATGAGCCACCAAGTTTAGGATTGTCGATTACAGGTGGCAATGTGTGAAGCTGAATCATATGCGACCTGATAGTGCTTTTTCTAATCATGAGGGGACTGAGTAGGCGAAATAGACAAAGTGAAAGACTAGAACTGGAGTGCAAACTTTTTAGAGCGGGAGTGCGAAGTCTTCAAAGTGATGCAAGACCAAATGTTTCCACGCAGAGGGAATTGTAAGTTTAAAATGAACTGCCGGACGAAGTTTTGGAGGCTGATATAATTACAATATTTAAAAGGCTTAGAGGTGCATATATGAATAGGAAGGGTTTTGAGGACGACATGGGTGAGCGTTATCGAATGGTCTGTTTCCATGTTGAACCATCTCTCAGGAATAATAAGTTTCATCATTATAATAATTAACAAAGTATTGAAACAAGTTTAGACTCCCTAACTCAGAAACTAATTCTGACCAAGGGAAAATAATACCAAATCAAGAACGGAAAGCGAAACATCCTTCACCAAATTTTAGCAGGTGTGTATTGCATTACACACAAAACTAAATGAAAATGCAATGTCTTCATTCTGAGAACAGATAGAAAGAGATAAAGAATAATAAAACATAACAACATCATTCTGTAATCACATACAATTAAAATGATCGCAAAAGCCCTGCCGCAAACATACAAAAATTGAAATATATTTACTTCAATCGAAGGAATGCAATGTATTCACAGTTTTCAAAACTGGACTGCTGTATATTGGAAGGAACATTGCAAATTTTGTTCAAAGGAATGAAACAGCTCAACTGTCTTTGCAAGGTTATCTCTTAATTTCCGAGGAAGGATTTTTAAATTCTGCACTTTGATATTAGACAAGTTGAAGTCTTTGTTTGAGTGATCTGCTCAGTATGCCGTCGGGAAGATTAATATATTTTAAAGTTAATCTATCGTGTTGGCATTTCCCCATAAACTTTAATTCCCCATAAAATCATGTTATCTCAGCATGGAATGCACTTAAGAACCCAACATCCACAGATGTGTGTGGTAAATTAATTCAGAAATTCGTGACCCTCCAAATGTTACGACAAGGGGTAATCCCCTCGTCTAATTTAAACCAGCCACAGAGAAAACTTGCGGGCATTGCTGTGATTTGTTCAAATTCAAGAGGCAAGGAATTATCCCAGAGGTCACAATTTACATCAGAATTAGCAACTTTCTTTCTTAAGACCAACAGACAACATGAATACCAACAACTGTATTGAACTGCTTTCTGCGAAACCTATCTCCTCCCACTCTATAATATTCGTCTGATAAAAAAAAGAGATTAAGACTGACAAACGAAAATTGTATTTCAAAACCAGCCAGCTTTGCCGATTCTCGTTTGTAAATTTTCCACTGTAGATTCTCTCAGGTTAGCCTCGATATTCTGCTGTGCGAAATCCCCCCCAGGCAGGTAGCTTAAAGAGAGCTCTTCAGCTAGCACTCTAGATTTGTTGGTCTTTCGCAGTTCTGTCGCAAACTGTTCAGTATGTCCGATTTTATACCCAAAACATCAGATTGTTTTAATATTATCAAAATACTAAATACGAACTTGATTGGATTTTGATATATTGGGGTATAATTTAAACTGATTGGCCGAATTTGAGGGTGGTTTTGTTTTACGGCAACCCAACCGCTGCTCTTTATTTTGATCAAGCGTTACATTGTTACCTTGCTCAGGACAAGCTGCGCTTTGGGTCAGTCCTTGCTAGCTTTTCAACTCTCATCATGGCAAAGTTCATTTCTAGCCTTTCATAACAGAAGGAGGGAAGTCCTCCACCAAGTTTTCTTAAAGTGACATACTTTATTCTGAAGTAAGAGATTATAATGCTACACTCTCTAACAAAGTGTACAACCTGTCCATATCACATCCTCCCCCCCCCCCCATTCCCTAAAGAATCATGAATATTAAAATACACAGAATTTCATTCTTCGAATCTTTGATGACTCCAGGCACCATGAACACCTCCGCATGGACAACGTTTCTCATAACTGGTATCTACGCACTGAACTATTTCTGAGTACACCTTATTGCCAAGGGCTGATTTCCAATCGCACTGGAGAGGAAATTATAATAGTTGCAAACGAGGCTGCCATCTGAAGAATGTCAGCGTGGGGGATCATAATCAGAGACAATCATAATGTAATTAATATTCAATATTAAGTTGGTAAAGCAGAAATATCTTACAACGTTTATGAAATAAGACTGATAATGTGCAGAATTCCCTGTTTAAAGATGCACTGGAGACGGTAGTGTTTTGGTGAATAAAAGAGTTAATAAATAATAGGAAAATTGAAAAGATAATTCAAAGTAGCGATATAGCTATGAGAAATGTAAATACAGGACATTCCAGGTTCAAGTACTCTGATGTACTTTTAAGCTGATAAATGATACATTCAAATTAGGTAGCTAAGGTTCAATTGCTCGTTGTCTGCTGGACAATAACAATAGAAGGAAGTGAAGTGAATTAAACACTGAGGATTAATAAAAAAAAGTCAATTCTGCCTCGGTGGAAACTTCCATGACCGCTTGGGAAGAATCAATTGAGGAAAAGCATAGAGAGACACCTGGATCAGTTTATGCCCGAACTCATGCTTGGGAGAGTCATCAGAGATAGCAGTGCAGTATGCCAGAATAGTAATGATCTCGGTAACTTTTTCAAGCCAGGAAGAACTTTTCATCTCAGACTCAGGTTCGGGAGGCTAAGGCAGAACTGTAAATTGCCAGCTTTGACACAACAGACTCCACATCAAGAACGGCAGTGAGGCTCGCTTGTTCAATATGTCTGACATCATTTAAGATAGCATACTAAAGCTGATACTCCAAAAATATGCATGTTGATTGTAACGAGAATGCTAAATTGTCCATTGTTTTCATGGATGTGCAGGCATTGTAGATCACATTACACCGATAGAATAAGAATGCTGGATCCAATTTTAAAGCGCTTCAAAAGTGCGGAAAAATGGGCTAAATAGCCGTTTCCACAGAGCAGATATTCCATACTTCTATCAGTTTGGTTGAGACTGAAATAGCTTAACGAAAAAAAATGGTTTTCAATGATAACTCACGTCTTCTTTCACTCATTTTGATGACAATTTATGTTATCCATTAGGCACTTTAAGCCTAACAATGTAACTGACTGACTAAGCAAATCATGGAGAAAATAACGAAGGAAAAGAGGAATATGATGCATACTGAAAGAATGCTAGCAATACTAATGAGCCAGAGTATTTCAAGAGTGGAGAGCCAGAGTGAGAGAAATAAAGAAGACTAACTGGAAGCATAATGAAAAAGTGCCAGGTGCATTAAATCAAAGAGAAAAGACAAGTCTTCAATATGTTAACAATGAAAGATTGATGAAGGATAAAGTGGGGTCTATAAGGAACAAGTAGGTTTAGCTGCACCCTGAATCAATTAATAACCGAGATCATAAATGAGAAATTTGTTGCGTACTTTGCAAAGTTAGAAAAGTGATAGCAACAGCGTAGTTTAAAATGCCGATTTTGCGCAACTGAGCTGTATGTTAAGGGAGATAGTTGAGTTGTTCAACTGCCTGGCATCACTACTGGTTTAAAAGTCTTCAGGACCAGACCGATGTATCCTGCCTTGCTGTCAGAGGTAAGCAATCAAATTGTGGTATTGTACGTGCTGGCTGGAAGGCTGAGCAGCGAGGAGGCTGTGTTATTTAGACAGGATAATACAAGGTAAATTTGCGATATTTGTTAAATGTAGCTCACGTTCATGATATGTTTGTAAGTTAGCTCGCTAACCTGGAAGATTTGTTCTAAGCTTTTCTTCCCCATGCAGAGGTTAGACCATCAGTGAGAGCCTCCAAACACTTGTGTAAATGTATAGCATGTGCAGAAGAATGTGTACACATAACGGGATTTATTCGCCAAGATAGGCAGGCAGACTACTATTTGTAATGTCACATAATTATTTGTGAAGATTTGAGTCGTGCTGGAAAAGCACAGCAGGTCGGGCAGCATCCCAGGAGCAGGTAAATCGGCGTTCTGAGAAAAAGTTAATCATCAAGCCACTTGCCCACCTTCCAATGACCCCTTCGCCCACCTCCAACACATCCCATCCACCTGGAAACTCCGTACTCTTTACCCGTCCTCGACATCTTTATTTCCAACTATCACCAAGACATTAACAACCTCAATCTGTCATCCCCAACTCTTCCCCCACTCCAACCTCTCGCTCGCACAACGTGCAGCCCTTCAATCCCTCTGCTCCGTTCCTTAACTCACCATTAAACCAGCGCACATAGAGGGGAGGAGGTGGGTGCGTGTAGTGGTAGTATGATGCACTTATCTCTACACAATTTGAAGCCACCTCCTTATACCACCCACTTGATGATAAACCCATCACCAAATCATCACCTCCCATACTGTGCACAACGTCAGCACCTCAATGGAACTCCCAACAGCTTCCAATCTCATACTTCGGGAACACCGCACAGCCCAATTCTACATCCCACACAAGATCCACAAGCCTGACTCCCCCAGCTGACCTATCATCTCAGCCTGCTCCTGCCCCACCGAATTCATTTCCAATACCTACGTTATTGTCTCATTCCCCCGTCCAAGAACTCCCAGCATACCTTCCAAACATCATCATTGCCCTCCACGTCCTCCAAGACTTCAGTTTCCCAGGCTGTCAACACGTCAATCTTCACCATAGACATCCAGTTCCTCTCCATAAGCACCAATAAGCACTACCCCTGCCCCCAGATATGTTTTCCTATTTGTCAGTTGCATGTAATTTCTTTTTCTAATTCTCATGAAGGGCTGTTGACCGAAACATCGATCAAAACAGCTGACTAACCTGCTGTGCTTTTACAGCACGAGTCTGAATTTGACTCTAATCTCCAGCATCTGCAGTACTCGCTTTCGCTATATATGTATTTAATTGAGTACAGTTTAAGAGACAGCACTGATCAGAGAGGCCTGTTCATTAGTCTCTGAGTAATTAACAGTACGGGTGCAGCACATGTTAAAGAAGGCAAGCTGTACTTTGACTATTGATCGGGCAGAGGATTTGAGTGCCAGAAAAGAAAATGCCTTTAATCCATTTTCCAACGTATATATGAGGCCATAATTGGAATATTCTAAGCTGTTTTAGAATACTTAAAACATGAAGGAGGTTCTTGCTCTACAGTGAAAGTAGCGAATGTTTATCGAAATGCTGCCTGGGATGACATGCCTGACATATGTGGAGAGATTGGGTTGTTTAAGAAAGTATTCCCTGGAGTTCAGAAGATTGAACGGAAGAAATAATAGAAAGCGCCTTAATTTCAAAATTACTAGACAGGCTAGATGCAGGAACGATGTTCACAATGGGGGGACAGTCCAAAGTAAACTTGAGCATTTGATGATAAGCCAAACGAAGAACAAACAAGGAACAAAAATGCACAGAAACAGGCCCTTTGCCATTTCAAACCTGCGCCGATCCAGACACTCCATCTATACCTGCCGCCTATTTTCATAAGATCTTTCTATCCTCACTCTCTGCCCATTCTTGCATCTACCTAGATACATGTTAACGGAAAATTATCCACTTACTGTGAAATTTAAAGAGAATACTTATCCTAAATTCAGTGCTGTCCTGAGGTTTGCAAATGATGCTTTCTTAAAGGTTTGCAGTTAGCTTATCTCTGTTAGAATTCTGTAAACAGTCAACTTGACCTACAATAGTCACCCTCAGCGAAAGCTGAAGAACTGTTATGTCTACGACCAGGGGATGAGGGGATAACAACTTGAGTTTCCCCCAGTCTTTGCACTTGAGAGTGTGATAAGGAACGTGATAAGGCAGGCGTCTGTACAATGTTTCAGTACTCTTTGCATTGAGGCATCTGACATAGTGTAATGAGTCAAAACCTTGCAGGATTTTTAATAAACATTTTTTCTTTGTTCTTGCTATTAATTGAGTGAAGTCAATTTAATTTGCACGGCAATACATTATAAATTATGGTATCCTTTCCACGTCTCCCACTTCCGTTGGCAATGCGTTCAGCCTCCTCCCCCCACCCTTTGTGTAAAGAACGTCGGATGAATATCTTCCCTAAACCTTTCAACTCACACTTAGAACTCGTAAACCATAGTAATTGAGTTACACACGCTAGGAAAGAAGTCTCCTTGCTGTCCACCCTGTCTACACAAGTCACGATTTTGCTGACCTTAATCACGTCCACCCGAAAACTCTCTTCTCATTGAAAATATTCTTAATTTGTTCAACCTCTCTTCATAGCTAGCACCGTTCAATCCATGCAACATTCTGATGAACCTACTCTGCAAACTCTCCAAAACATCCACATCCTCTTGTTAATGTGGCGACCAGAGCTCTATGCTGTATTCTAAATGCAGTTGGACCAAAATCCTATACGACCGTAACATGACCTGCCAACTCTTGTACTCAATACACTGTTCTATGAAGGAAAGCATGGCCGTATGCCTTCATGACCACATTACTGAACAGCGTTGCCATCCTCAGGGAAAAATGGACCTGAACCCCCAGATCTCGCTCTATGTAAATTTTCCCAAGAACTTCTCCATTTACTGTATAGTTCGCTCTTGAATTGGATTTTCCCAAATATATTACCTCACAATTACCAGGATTGAACTTCTTTTCCCATTTTTTCTTTCCATCTCTCTAATCTATCTATATTGTGCTGTATTCGCACACAGTCCCCTTCAGTATCTGCACTTCCACAAATCTTAGTGTCATCTGCAAACTTGCTGCTCAGGCACCTGATAACTTCCTCCACATCATTTATATCCATCACAAACAACAGTGGTCCAAGCACTGAACCCTGTGGTTGCGTTCCCCATTTGGAGAAACTCCCTTCCAATACTACACTTTGTCTCCCGTTGTCCAGCCAGTTCTCCATCCATCTAGATCGTACATGATGGATAACATGCGATTTCACGTTCCCCATCAGTCGACAATGGGGAACTTTATTAAATGCCGTACCGAAGTCCAAATGTCTGGCATCTACAGCCCTTCCCCTTTCAATCCAATTTGCCACCTCAACAAAGAATTTTATTAGGTTGCAAGGCTTGACTTCCCCCGCAAAAATCCACGCTGCCCATAACTGAACAGCTGATTTTCTTCCAAATGGCAATAGATATTGTCCCTCACTTTCGCTAAAATTGAAGTCGGGCTCACCGGTCTCTGAATACCTCGAGCATCACAGCTACTCTCTTAAACAAGGGGACAATATTAGCAATTTTCCAGTCATCTAGTCCGCATCTTCCTTCAAGGATGCTGCAAGGATACATGGTAAAGCACATCTATTTACTGTCTCTCTCTTCCCTCACTGACCTATGGTAGATCCCTTCAGGACCAGGGGAATTGCATACTGTACACTCAAAACCTCCTCGCTCCTTATGCCTACATGACCTAGAGCCCTCAAAGATCAAACCCTAACCTCAAGTTCCGTAAAGTCCCTGTTCTCAGTGAATACCAATACAAAGTTCTCGTTAAGTATCTCATCCATTTTCTCCTACTCCATGCATATGATTCCTCGTTTAGCCTTGAGTGTGTTAACCTTTTCTCTTGTTACCCTCTTGCTCCTTATAGATGAAAAAAAACTGCTTTGGGATTATCTTTAAACCTGTTTCTTGAAGATATCTCATGACTCATTTTAGTTCTTTTAAATCCTCATTTTGCAATGGCCCTGCATTCCCGATATTCTTCCCAAAGCTTTCTTTTTGTCTTCAGTAGCCTCGACATTATGTACACATCCGTTTCCTCTTAGTTAGAGTCACAATTTATCCTGTCATCTGAGGTTCCTCAACCTCGCCATTTCGATCTCTTATTTCACAGGAATATACTTCTTCGAAACACTAAGCAAGCTCTTTTTAAAAGCCTCCCATGTGTATGAAATAGCAATGTTTTTCACTCGATAAAGTAATAAAAAAAGGAAATAGAAAGTCGTTACCTGATCAGCTCAAGAGCGTTACTTTCAAGAGAGGAGGTGGGCGGGTGGGAGACACGAGACATGTCGTACCTTGGGTTCAGTGGCTACATAATAACACAATTACACTCACCTATGCAAGAGACCTCTGGTCCTCGCTCTCAACTCGAGACAGGTGTAGGTTCCGAGGCCCGAGATAAGAATTGAAAACAGTTTCCATCGCCTTCTCATGAGCCCTCATTCTCGCTCTCACGTCTCGATGAATGGAGACAGTGAAGTCACAGGTCTGTTTGTTAAACGGTTTCACTCAACTTCCAAACAGCCCTCTGGTCCCCGCTCTCACCGCTCGACAAATACAGTCTCCAACGCCCGAAGTAAGATTTTAAATACGTTTCCCTAGCTTACACAGCAGACCTCTAGTCCTCCTTCTCCCCCTTGACAAATTGAAACTCCAATGCCCGAGGTAAACTTTAAACGGTTTCAGTAAACTTCCCAGCAGCCCTCTGGTCCTCCGCCTCACCTCCCGACAAATGGAGGACCCGACGCCCAACGTCATCTTTTAAAAATGGTTTTACTCACCTTCCCAGCACCCATCTGGTCTTTACTGTCACCTCTAGAGAAATGGAGTTTCCGATGCACCCGGGAAGTTTTTATACGTTTTCATTCACATTCCCAACAGTCCTCCAGTCCTCACTTTCACCTCTTGACAAATGCCGTCTCCGACGCCCAAGGTATGTTTTTAAAAGTGTATCACTCACTTTCCCAGCTGCCCTCTGATTATTGCTCTAACCGCTCGACAAAATCATTCAAACAATGATTTTGAAATGAGGAGAAGTTTGCTCACGCACAGAATGGCGGAGCTAAGGAATTTTCGATCACAACAAGTAGTTGAGACCAAATTAAGATCTCCTTGTAAGAAGGCAATCAAATTTTATCTGTGGTTAAATGTTCTCCTTGATATCAGGAAGGTGGCGTTATGGCATTGAGGTCAATGATCTGCCAGGAGCATAATGAAAGGCGGAGCAGGTCAGATCGGTTGAGTGGCCAACTCCTCCTCCTATCTTCTAAGTTTGTTCCTTTCATCAATGTACTGCCTCCACGAAGAACAGGAACACGTTAAAAAGAAGAACAACGTGGGCAACATCGTATCTTTACTGGAGTCATAACGAGGAAGTACTGGTTTTGGACTGGGGTGGATAAAGTTAATAATTAAACATACCAGGTTACTATCCAACAGGTGTAATTTAATTTTCACGTTTTCAGAATATATGGTAATAGACGAAAGTGTCATACAGGTGTTGCAACATATTGAACAAACCTATATTCTGTTAAGTTTTTAATCACTTGGAACGGGAACTCTGTTTTCGATTGTTAAATATGTAAATTCAAACATTCCTTTCACAATGCATTCCCAAGATAAATTCGGGTTATTTTTAAAGTCGCCATCTCAGCTCAGACAATATATTGAAATTGTTGCATTTAGAGTCTGTCTGAGTTCCAAACTTGAACTGAGTTCCAAAGTAGAAATTTATAAAAGTTGACATTGACTGACTGCCGACAAATAGTGCTTGTTTCAACAGAATGTACGTCTCACCAAACGTAAATGTGCGAGTAAAACTTAACCTTATGGACTTATATATGCGTGTGATTGAGTGTGAGTAAGAGAGAAACATTGAGTGTGGGGAATGTGTGTGTTTGTAAGTGTGAGAGTCTGCTCATTAGAAAGCGTTCTGGCCAACCAGCAACTGACAAAGGAGAAGTAGTACCTTCAAATCAACCTGTTGCAATACAACCTGGTGTTATCTGTTTATAACTTTTCCCCAGACATTCCGAAAGTAGTACTACTTCCCATCACTTGGGAAGGGAGTGGTTGAATATGGACTCCAAGGTTTCTCATCCACTTCCCACACCTCCGCTCTCAAACCCCAAAACTCGAACAGCAATAAGGACATGACCCCATGTCATCACTTTCCTCCCTACTAACCTCTGCATGAACCACATTGTCCAAAGACATTTCCACCCGCTACAAAACGGACCCAACCACTCGGAATATATTTCGCTCCCCACCCTTATCCGCCTTCTGCAAAGAACGTTAGCTGCGTGACTACCTGGTCACGTCCACGGCCCTCAAAAACCTATCATACACTCCTGTCATTTTCCCAACCACCGCAGGAATTGAAAATCCTGCGCTCACACCTCCTTCCTCACCTCCATCCAAGGCAGCTAAGGAGCATTCCAAATCCATCAACACTTCACTTACACATCCACCAATTTCATTTATTTTATCTGTTGCTTTTGATGCCATCTTCTTTATATTGGTAGAGTGGACACCTTCTCGTAGAGTGCTTTATGGAACATCTCCCGGACACCATGTGGCTAAACATTTCAACACCCACTCCCAATCTGCTGAGGACATGTAGCTCCTGGGCCTCCTCCACCGCCATTCCCTCACTTCGTGACGCCTGGAAGAAGAAACGCCTCATCTTCTGTTTCTGAGCTCTTCAACCACAGGGCATCAGTTTGGATTTCACAAGTTTCCTCATTTTCCCTCCCCCCACTTTACTCCAGTTTGAAGCTGCCAGCTCAGCACCATCCTATGACCTGTCCTCCCTTCCAATCATCATTCCCACTTGTCCACTCCACCCTCATCTCCGACCTATCATTTTCAACTGCATCTCCACCCACATATTTTACCATTCGCTACGTTCCCCCCAGCGCCACTTCCCTCCCACTTTCTCTCCACCAAGGAGGCTCCCTACTTCATTACTAATGAAAGGCTTTTGCCCGAAACGCCAATTTTCCTGCTCCTCGGATGCTGCCTGACCTGCTGCGCTTTCTCAGCACCACTCTCATCTTGACTCTGATCTCCAGCATCGGCAGATCTAAACGTTCCCCTTAGAAAAAAGATCAGGCAAGCATCAGATGATGTTGGTTCGATAAAAGTAACATCTGACATCAGAAGGTGTTCTCTGGCATTTTTTTTTTCTAAACCGTTCAGGGAATTGTCTGAAACAGAGAAAATAACAGCTGTTCGAAATATATAAGAATAATTTCCATGATCAGAGCGGAGTAATCAGAACAGGAAGTGCTTTGGTAAGCCAACAAAGATGAGCCCAATCCTGCTGAAATAAAGATACGGAGGGCCAGGGATTTAGCAAATGCAAATGTGTTCTAAATATATGCACGGGCGCGGCAGGGGTTAGAAAGCAGATTCCATGCTTGAGTTACTTCACGACGGCCAAATCAAATCTACTCTGGAGCATCTGAACATGAACCAAAACTAGGCTCATCTCGTGGTGGAGGAGGGTATTTGTTTCGGTCCGGGTTACTGGAATAGTTCTCCACCAGACAGATGGAAGATAGCGCAGGAGGAGAGGAGGGAGATAGGGGGAATTGTTCACTAATTCATCAGGTGGACAACAGGATACTGTTCCCACTAATTTAACGAGACTTAGAAGAATATTTACCAAGAGCATGATCGTCCTTTGGTGTCACTGTAATAATCCCAATTGTCAAGCTTTTATCGTTTCGTTGTGTGCATAGTTCCTGTAAACCGCCAGAATATTATTTTTTGTGGAACGTACCGAATAAACTGACAAAACATTCCCGACAGGCGATTAATAGTGCTGGTGATCATAAACCCTTTCATGCAACAACATCTGACATTTTATTTCCCTTCAGTTCATAGAATACTGGAGTTCAGTTTGGAAACAAGTTTCGCCTTTTCCCTGGAAGGCTGCTCAGGCGATGAAGAGCATGGCTACATCGTCGGAGAGTTTTAGCGTGAAACCACGAGAGTGAGATTTGGAAATCTGTAGGTCCAGAATTCAGAAAATCGGAGCTCCCATTCTTCTTCTCGTGAATTTCATCAAAATCTCTACTTGGATCCCCTCCATTATTAATGGGAAATAACCTCAAAAATGTCAATAAAGTTGAAAAGTTAGGCGTGAAAATAAGGTGTGCAATTCCTTTGACTTCATTTCTCTGATGCATGGTCTTTGAAACGGGGTTCAACATTGTTTGAATGGAACCATTGACATTATCCCATTTTTAGCTGAGTTTTCTTGTCCATCACTGAAGTAATGTCCTATTGCTGTCTGGATTCATTGCGCTGTACAGCATGGATACACACTCTTATGTCCAACTCGTGCATGCCGAAGAAATATCTGAAATTAATCTATTTTCATTTCTCAACATTTACACCATATCCCTCTGACCATTTCCTCTTCATATACTCATTCAAATTCCTTATAAATGTTGCAAGTTTGCAGCCTTCATCATTCCTTCTGGCAGCTCATTCAATACACGCAGCACCCTCTGTCGGAAAAGTTGCCCCTTCGGTGCGTATTAAATCTTTCCCAACCCCCCTTAAATCTTAGCTGTCCGGTATTGGACTCCCCTAACACGAGAGAAAACACCTTGCCTATTCATGCTGTCCATGCCTGTCATAAGTTTACAGCCATGGATCAAGTAACCCTGCTTGCTGAAAATAGATGCAAATTTAGGAGTTTCTACGAAAAGCCTAAATTCTTTCTCTCTGGCAAAGCGCATATAAATCTTTTCTTTTAAGGTTTGCAAATACTTTCATTAAACAGGGAGACAAGAATTGCACGCATTTTTTCCACAAGTGGCCTAACTATTGTCCTGTACATTGCTGAAACGTGACCTGCTTCACTGAATGAACTGATCAGTCAAGGCAACTGTACCAAAGGACTTCATCACAATCCTATCCAACTGCGACTACAACTTCAAGGAAATCTGAAACTGCACTCCATCCTCTTTTTGTTTGGCAATACGAATCAGTACATTCACCGTTATCTGTATAAGTCGTGCCCTGATTTGCCTTTTCAAAGTGCAGCATCTTACGTTTATCTATATTAAAATCCACCTGCCAATACTCATGCATTGGTAGATTTGATCAAAATCCCATTGTACTCTGAGGTACATTTCCTCCCTGCCCGCTATAAATCCAGTTTTGGTGTCATCTGCAAGCTTAGTAACCATGTCTGGTATGTTCAAGTCCAAATTATTTATACACGTGATGTAAAGCAGTGGGGCTGGCACTGCTCCTTATGACATACCACTCGACTAAAAATCCGGTTATTCAGATTTCCTTCCAACAGTTCTCCACAATCGATGTTCGACTCATCGGTCAGTATTACCCTGGATTCATCTTAGGTTTAATAACACATCCGGACAGAACATTTTCTGGTTCACATTTTGCTGTGAAGAGTGACCTGGGTGTCCTTTTCCACGAGGCATAGAAGGTTGGTCTGCAGGTTCAATAGGAGAAAGTGAGGAAAATATATTCTGGAGATCAGAGTCGAGAACGTAGTACTATGAAAGCACAGCATGTCAGGCAACATCCTTGGAGAAGGAGAATCGACCATTCAGACATATGCTCTTGATCAAGTCATCCCTGATAAAGGGCATATGCTCAAAGTGTCAATTCTCCTGCTTCTCAGATGATGCATCACCTGCTGTGCTTTTCCAGCACAACTGGAATACTGACTCTAATCTCCAGAATCTGCTGTGCCCACGTCTGCCTCGACTGGGATCATATTTATTGGAATTTGGAACAGTGAGCTCGGCTCCTTCATAAGCATTTAAATTGTGAAGCCACTGGATAGTTTGGAAACAGACAATATGTTTTTATTAGTGAATAAAAAATGGACAAGATGGCACAACTTCAAAATAAGGGAACTAGGTTTCGGACCGTATTGAGAAGGAACGTCATCACCCAGAGGATTGTGAATCTGTTGAAATGCATGCTCACTGATGTAGTTGAGACTTCCTCATTGAAAGTTTTTTTTTAAATGATAGGATAGTTTTTTTTTAACGTCATGGAATGAAGAGTCATGGTGAGAGGGTGGTAAGTGGTTCTGACACCCGATAAGATCAGCCATGATCTTGTTGAAGTGCAGAACGGGCTCGATTGGCCAGATGGTCGACGCCTACTCCTAATTCTTATGTTCTTATTTTCTTATCTTCTGAACTATTTCCTCTCCTTTCAAGCCAATAAAACTCCAGCAGTCCAGACTATGTTTGCGAAGTTAAAATCCCCTAAAATAACAAAGAACACATTTTAGAGATAACTGAGAAGTATTTGAACAAAATTTGCAGAACTGCTGAATATTCTTCAGTGAATAACCACGATAGTAAACAGATGAACACTCACAGAAAACGTGCAATCAATCAAGTAATGCCTCACTTTGGTATCGAAGTTGTTAGTAGCAATGAAACCAAATATTTGGAAATCATCAGTGGCTGAAGACACCCGTGTGGCCTTCATGGTCTGTGACTGAGAGATATCATGCATCCTAGAATATCATGGAATCCCTACACTGTGGAAACAGGACATTTGGTGCGAAATGTCATCACTGACTCTCTGAAGAGTACCCATCTAGACACATTCTCCTCTACTGTTACTCTACATCTACCACTGTCACAGCACCTACCTACAAACCCCTTTAACAATATGGACAATTTTGCAATGCAATTTACCTAAATCGCCTACATTTGGCTTCTGGGAGGAGCAACCAAAGGACATCCATGCAGACACGTGGAGAATGTGCTATCTCCACACCGTCAGTTGGCCGAGGCTGGAATCGAAGCCAGGTCACTGGAGCTGTGAGGCAGCAGTTTAGGAAGAAGGTGGGAAAGCAAATATTCTGTCTTTCTTCACCAAAAGAGAATTTGAGTACAGGATCAAAGAAGTCTTGATGTTTCATTGGCAGAGAACATCCAATATATCAGTATTCATTTAAGTACTGATCACAAATTTTTTTCATCGTGTCTGGCTATGGCGACTTAGGACGTGCCTTTCAGCTTGTGGACTACCGTGTCTTTTCAAGACCTATTCTGTCTATTTCTTGCACAGAACTAAACACATGCGTTGCTTCAGCCTCGGGTTCAAGTTTCCTCATACAGCCAGAATGTCCGCTAATTGTATTATTCTGTTCTCAGTATACTGGTAAGTGAATTCCTTTCATTCTGGGAGACAGAATTATGGAGTGAAATTAGTTAAATCAATCATTTCATATCATCGCTCTCATGAATGTCAGTCTCCAAGGACCGTAATTGTGCACCAGGGTGTGCCCCTCTGCAATAATAAGGCAATCCTTCGATATGTTTGCACACTGTCAGTGAGAGCAGCACACCTAACACGAACAGTGATGAGCAACGCAAGTCCCTAGACTGCTATTTGAGAACAATATATCACAACGATGAAAAAGTGAATTGAAATCTAACTACAGTTAACTGCATAGATCCAGCAATGGACTGCGATCCAAGAACACGGTGTTGGAATACTACAACAATAGCTTGGAATACTGGAACAACGACTTGGTACAGTGATGCAAAGATATGGAAAGTTAGAAACGTAGACTGGAACAGCACAACACTAGCGAGGGTGTTCTTTGGGATGAGTCACTCGTCTGTACAATTTGACCGATTGAGTCTAATCCATCGCATTGAAAGAGCCCTTCAATTCATTCAACTGGTTTATTATCCAATTCTCGCTATTATTGGTCTCCTTGGTAAGTTTTTCCAATTTGTATCCATCCTGGCATTACTGTGTAGCCATTGCTGCATCTTATGATTCCGCGGGTATTATTGACAAACTCTGAGCAAACATATTACCGTGCTTGACATTCAATTGCTGCCTCTGGTCAGCCTGAAGTGTCTCTGATTCCCGCTGTAAGTAATTTAAATGTCGCTATCTCCGTGCTGTTATTGAGTAAATACTGACACATTACTGTAATCGCCATGCATTTAAATCAGTTGTCAAAGTGAATCTACACTCTTTGGTTCTGGTCACAGATATCCATGCTTTCCCTTTGGCGCCATTGCATTATCGAGATCGTGGTCATTGATTTGAATGGAATGATCGAAGTCGTGTTTTGGAGACGCAACAGTGCTTATTGTTGATAGTGGGATTGATTTTTAAAGTTGTCAGCTGGGTTTTTGTTGAGTGCATTACATTGGCATGATGCTGTCAGGACGTAGAATGATGTCAGAACGGCACTGGTCCAAGCAGGTAGAGAGTATTCTATGAGGAAACAGAAGTGAGCAATTGCCCATTTCGAGCATGCATGCAGTCGCTACCATCTCTGCATGAGGATAGTTCAGAAAAAGTGACTTTGTCCGCTTCCAACACTCCAATACTGAGTCGTTGATTGCTATTCAGTCTTCATAATGCAGATAGATAATTCACAATTACTCATGGGTACTCAGGAATTCTAAGGGAAAGGACAACACTGGCACCATCAAACTACCCAAGTAAAACCAACATGACCAAAGTGCGGACATCATATCTGACTGACGTGACTTCGAGTGACCTTAATAACACCTATTTCCTGTGGGATTTATTCATTTCAGCAACATGCATTATAACATACAGTCATAGAGTTATGCATAACGAAAACCACTCGATTTACCTTATCCCACATTTTCATTGGTAATCAAATTATGTAAGGCCAACTATGAGCTCAGCAGAAAACCCTAATACTGTGATAAACATTTGGTAGAACAATATAACAGTATCCTATTTGTTTGTCAAATTAAGTAGTATGGAAATCTGATCTCTTTGATCCGAGCAGAACCAATAACTTCACTGTTTATGTTCCTCAGCTAACGTAATAACCATCATAATTCTCTCCCGGAAAAAGTGTGGTCTCTCACAATGCGTCACTCACTATCTGATGGCTATGGCAATAGCGGATTTACTCGTCGTCATTATTGATCTAACACTGCGACGCATTCCATTCCTCTATAAGGTAGAGCACCATTTCTTAGAAAACATTCCTGTTTGTAACATCCACGCTGTCCTGCTCCATTCCACCACTGACTGTTCTGTGTGGTTCACAGTTACTTTCACCTTTGATCGCTTCGTGAATATTTGTTGCCCCAAAGTGAAAAATGAATACTGCCGTGTGAAAACACCGGCTGTGGTTCTGGGAACTGTGACTGGAATGAGTTGTTTGAAGAACATTTCTTGGTATTTTATGTTTACAGGTCAGTATAGTCAGAGGGATGGACCCTGGTTCTGCTGGCTGCCACGACGTATCAGATATTCTTCATTGTGGGGCGCAATTGAATTATTTCATTACCTACTCACCCCAGGAGTTGCTTTTATTCTCATTCTGCTTCTCAATGGTTTAACGGTCAGGCATATTATCGTGGCCAGCAGATCCCGAAAGAGGCTCCACCATCAAAGGAACAAGAAGATCACCAGAGACACTGAGATGAACAATCGAAGGAATTCAATAATTTTGTTGTTCCTTCTGTCAATCAATATTATTTTGTTATTGTTAGTATCAATGGTGTTTTCCATAAATAGACGACTGTTTTTTCTGAGATATTTGTCTAAGAAGCTGCCAGTTTTTGTAATGGAACTGGGCTACATGCTCCAGCTGCTCAGTTGTTGTACAAACACTGCTATATATGTCTTGACACAAAGTAAGTTCAGAGAACATTTCAAGAATATTGTCAATTATCCCTTTGCTGCAATATTGAAATGTATAAAATTTTGAAAACCATTAAAGAATTGCACTATCAGAAGTCAATCCTGCAACCACATTCGCTGGTGTCTTCCATCCAGGCACATTTGCATTTACGATTTTGTCTCTTTATTTTGCTGCGGCTATTTCTGTCTCTTCACTCGTTTATCGGTACACTTCCTCATCAGTGTGTATCCTCATGCATGTGTGCATTTTGTGTGTATGAATCTAAGCATAAAAAAGATAAATAGAGAAACGGGTTCGCCTCCATATTTTCTATTCAACAGTGATCGTGACATGATGAAATATCATCTTTTTTTATGTGGGACACTTGGATTTGAATCTTGCTCCTGCAATTTGTATAGCACACACATAAACCCATGAAAACATGGTTCAGTCCTGTCGATGGGGGCGAATTAAAAACGAAATGAAAACTCCGGTCGGTAAAGAAGCAGTACTAGACGTTTAAGGAAGCTTTTCGATCTCTGAAACGGCATACATTTCGCCGAGAGATTCTCGAATGAAAAGGATGAATCATCCAGAACGCTTTTCCTCAAAGAGTGATTGCTTGCACTGAGAGACATAGGTTTAAGTTGATGGGTGTTAGACATAGGATCGATGTCAAACGTACTTTACTCAGAGAGGAGTAGGAGGGTGGAATGCATTGCCTGCAACAGTAGTAGACTCGCCAACTTTAAGGTCATTTAAATGGTCATGGGATTGGCATATGGATGAGAATCGAATTGTGCAGGTGAGATGGGCTTTAGATTGGTTTCACAGGTCGGCGTCACATCGAGAGCGAAAGGCCGGCGCTGTGCTGTCATGTTCTATGTGCTACTTTCTATGATTAAATATGAAATTTAAGGATTGTATCAAAGCGAACAACTTTGTGACCAATATTGTAAAATGTATTGGCATGAATAAGTTTTAAAAATCAGCAATGAATGCTCTTTTAAAAATTGGGAAAAAGGAGTGCAAAAGTAAATTATCAAGACATGTTTGCAAAGCACATGATTTCACCTTCCACGAGGGGAGAGAAAAGGAAGAAAGTACACAGAAAGTATTGATCTCTGAGTAGTGAAGTGCAGAATTAGCAATGAGAATGGAGAAATTAACACGGCCATTGAACACACATTTTTAATCTATGTTTAAATGTGAAGACATTCAAAAGTAAGCAAAATTAAAGAAATTCACACACCGAGTCAAAAACCATCATCATCACAGTGAAGAATATGTATGTACACTACTGTTGTAAAGAACAGGTAATGCATGCGTGCGGGGAGGAACAGGAGATTGGTATGAAAAAAGTATGTATTTTTGAAAAGCTGCTGCAGGCACGATGTTCGAAATGGCCTCCGCCTGCGCTACAGTGAACACAGTGATTCCATTGCAATGACTGACCGGTGGAAATGTCATTACATACTCTCGCATTTCATAACTTGCATGGTAACGTAGTGAAAGGTGACAGTGAAGATCACGGAATATTAAGTGTAATTTTGCCAAATTCCCTTGATTATAGACCAAAGAGCCAGAGACTCCGATAGTTAGTATCTTCTAAAACATCCAAGAATTCGGGGTCAGTCAGGCAGAAGAGCAACAATCAGTGGTGTGCTCCTGCAGGAATACGGACTGCTATGATTTTCCACCGCCACACTGTTCTTTTGTGGACAATTATCCTGGTGTGTCCTGTCCAATTGCTCGTACAACAAATAACGACTAATAATTGCTGCCCCATCAGTCTCATCACTATCATTGATAAAGTGATGAAATTTGTCGACTTCATTAATATTACGCAGTACCTCCTCAGCACTAACTTGTTCACTGAAGCTCAGTTTGTGCGCTGTCAGGACCAGTCATTCCCCGTCTTCTTTCAATCCTTGTTTTAAAGTTGGAGAACAAAGAAACAAACAACTGAATTCGAGATGTGAGTCGAGAGTAACTGCACTTATCGTCATAACTGCTTTTGACCATGTGTGGCATCAGGGAGCAAGAACAACTTTGGAATAAATGGGAATCCTGTAAACCATGGTCCTGTTTGAAGTGTGAACTGGGACAAAAATAAATATGTCTATCGTTTCTGAGAGCAGACGTCTTAGCTCCAAGATTCTCTGCAGCAGTTATTCAGGAGAGGTTTTCCTCAGTAAGCCTGTAGATCAATTATGGAAAGGTGAGACACCATATTCGTATGAAATAGTAGATTTGCTCTATCGTTCGCGTGTCTCTCTTGTTATATAACTGGGTAGTGACCAAAGCGCACTCAAATGGAGAGGTGGGGAATGACAGTACTTTCTCGTCACCTCTCTCAAAGCAGTAATTATAGGCACACTGTTGGCATTACTCCGCATTACAAAAACCCATGCCGAACCAATTGACACAAACAAACACACTCTTAGTTTCTTAGCGTAGATATTGCACAATGAATATGTTTAGAAGTGTTATTACACTTTCTGGAACAACTCAGAGCGAAGGATAATATCATGAGAGCATTTCTGTCCTAAGTGCAACCATCTCAACTGCCCCCCTCCATTGTTACGTCACAGCTGGGAATGTTTGCCAATGATTGCACAATGTTCAACAGAATTGATGAATGTTGAGATACTGAATCAGTCTTCATCGAAAACGGAGAGACCTGCAATATATCCAGCTGTGGGCTGAAAAGTGACAAGGAAGATTGGCACTACATACAATGGTGATATCAGAGAATAGAGAATTGCACCATCGCTCCTTGCCACCCAATGCCATAACACTCCTTGATCTCCCAAATGCCAGAATCTTGGGAACCACCAGTTACCAAAAACTGAACGTGACTCACTGTATAACATCAACGCCTGCAAGGCTAGTTCATGGCTAGGAAAGTACATGTCATACTTTCCAAAAGAAGATCCGTCTTTCCAGAAGCGGCAGTGCCAGGTGCACTGCATCATACAGTACTTGAGGAAACAGTTTGAGAAATAGTGGATACATTGGTGAATATTTTACAGCATTCTGTACACTGGAAGATTTCCAGTGGACCGAAGAATGGCGAAATAATGCAACTCCTGAGAAAAGGAGGGTAAGAGATTGTTTACTGTGAAGGAACAATTGGTAGGGTTAGAAAAACTAGGGAGGAGAATGATATTGGCGAGATTCTCATTCTGAAAGCCACTGCAGATGTGATGGTGAAAGGGTTGCCTTGTCCACTATCAGTTGTATAATAAAGACCTCCGGCGTTCTCTTCCTGGATCATTGGTGGATACCACCAACAGTCTTTATCAACACTAATATGAACAGAAGCAATTGTCCCCAGATGCTTGCAACATCTTTTCCTTAAACCACGACCTCGATGACCTGGAATGATAATAGTAATAGGTACGTTGTGAAAATACCCTCTGATTTCCCACTTACGTTGTACACTATTATGACTTGGAGTTATTTCCCAATTCCGTCAGAATCACTGGATAAAAACATCCTGGTACTGCTTCGCTGCAATCTCGGTTTCTCGGTACTCCAAGGAAGTCAGCAGTTGAAGAATGCATTCATTGTCACATTTTCCAGGTCAGTTAGGGATCGGCAATGATTATTGCACTAGAAGAGGATTTTAAGTATAAAATAAGAAAATGCAGTTCGCGTTCTTTTCAAAAGTTTACATTCATTTCTAAATAGGGGCCGTTTTGCAAACTCATCAGTGCCTGACCACAGATCACAAGCCAAACTGTTTGAAACATGAGATCAAAATGGTGAAATGTATAACAGATCACTCATTCTTAGAACGTGATGTATTCATGCTCACTGTGACGGAGGAGGCTCCTTCAGAACGGACACTTCACATTACTACAAAAGCATCCCCCCCTAATCCTGTGAACTGTCATTGTTTCGACCATTCAGTCCACATTACCTTCATACATTGCATATCCAACTAATGCCTCCCAGTCTGGACGGATATTCAGCATTGTCTGATTTTGGTGGTGTTTGGGAGGGAGGTGGCGTTGTGCGCTGTGCCCAGCCACATTTCATCTGAACAGCACTTAACTCAATTAACCACGTGAAATTCTGCAAAGACATCATTGTGTCGTTTTCATCAACATCCCTCTGATCACTGACAAAGAAGTTTCAAAGTCTCTCTTCAGATCTTAATTGCAGGATGGCTTCACAAAATGCCAGGATGTGTGCAAATTGGTAACATTACAATGTTTTGAATTGGCTGTGAACAGTGTACTTTCCGGTAAACATCATAATCACATTTAATTCACATTTAGATTGTCATCACAACAAGTACATAAAGGAGCACTGCAGAAATTCACGAAAGATTTTGAGTTAGCATCTTCCAAACCCACGAGCATTTCCAACTAAATGGCAAGAGCTGCAGATGCACTGGGAACTCACCCCACTTGGAAATAGATTGCTGCTCCTTGTCTGTTGCTTTATTTTCCAGTTTTTTTTTGTGTCATCTGAATGCACATGGCAGGTAGAACTTTCGAAAAGTCTGCATTTGAAGAGTTGTAAGGACAGTTTAATGTTATCAAACAAGGATTGTCTCAGGCAAAAGTCTTTCGAGATTTCCTTGAACAGTGAAAGAGGAGCAGCAAGTTCTCCCGGATCAGCCTCTAGCTGGTTTAATTTGGGTTTTAGCAGTCTGGCTGTTCACTGAAACGGACACAGTCACTTTTGAGGCTTCTAGTCTAAGTAACAGCTCCATGGAATAAGGAGTTGGACGATGAGTCTAGCCACCATCTCATTCTCTCCAGTCAGAACATGTGGTCTGTTTTCTTTGTGAATATTTGCAACAACATCATCAAGTTGACATAATCAGTTAGGTTTACGGATAAGTTAAAAATCACTCAACACCAGGAAGTCGTGTGAAAAGTATTAACAGAGATCCAGGAAAATAACATGAAAGAATCTTTGATTTGAATTGAAGCCTGAACTCTGGTTCTCCGCCGAGACTGAGCCAGGTCGACTTAATACTGCATATATTTCATATTTTGCATTTCTTTGTGAAAACAATTGAGACTGATTGATTTGTTGCAGACAACATCCACCAGTCATCATGGGTATAGCGATCAAGTCGTGCGTCTAGCCCTGTCAAATGATTTATTGAGCTGGTGAGGCTTTCTGCTTGGTGATTTAGTGGTTTCGTGGGACACGTTGTTTGGAAATGCAGCAACGCAGCTGAAAGCCGGCATGGAACCAACGAGTTGATGTTCCATGACAGCTATGGTCGGCTTTCGAAGGAACAGACATCTCAACCGATCATGTGACAAGTTCTTGCAGACGGTGAAAGTAAAAACCACAGCGAACCGTGATACAGCGCTGCCAACGACAGAAGCTACTCACATGGTCAGGGTGGGGATTAAACCAACAACCTTGGCGTTATTAGCACCACACACTAACCAACTGATCTAAACGGACAACGCACCCAACTATCGAAAGCAAATGCTTATATTGACGTTGCTCACAACCACGGCAGCTATTCATTTTCTGCTTTGCTGTCGATCGCACGATAGTCTGAAGTATTCAATTTCATTGGAAACCTTGCCAACAAAAAAAGCATTGACTTTTCCGAACGTGCACACTCGAGCTAACCATTTGCTCTGATACCCAAAATTAAGAACAATGTCCGGACGCATGCAGTTTCAATCGCAAAGCCACCAGCTCAGCTGCAGCTTGTCATGTTGACAAATATCGTTTGCAGAAACGTACATTCAACGATTGCTCACTGTGCTTCTGGGAACTCACAGACCATTGGAGTCAGGGTTATGTGCTGCTGATAAACTGCTGCGAACCTTCTGCCAAATGCATTTGAATTGTAATCTAAAAGTGGAATTCTTTCTGCCAACGAACGACGCAGTTGCTTTGGAGTCAGCAACAGCGCAGAACTCAGTTGCACGTTTTGATCAATGACTCATGTTGCTAATGCAAATTCGTTTGACAATATATTTAGCAAGTTATCACGCCTTCCTGCAGCGTTTGTCAGCGACAGATCAGCTGCTAAGATAACTGCTTCCGACAGCATGCTACATCCTACATTTGAAAATGGAAAAGGTGCAAACGTTTACAGGCTGAACACTCGCTCACTATTTTGCCTGGCGCTTCAGAGGCTGGGAGCTAATCATATTGAGGTTTTTCAATCATGAGGGGCTTGATTCGGGTAAGTAGTAAAGTTCCTTTCGCTCAGGTGGGGCAGTGCAGAACGAGAGGGTAAAAATCTGGTGTGGGAGGTTGAGAATTCGAAAGGCAGTGAGGAGCAACGGCTTCATGCAGAGGATGGTGCGTGTCTGCAATAAGTTGCCAGACAAGCTGGTACAATTCCAATACCTTTCAGGAATTTGGACTTGTATTTGAAAAGGAAGGCTTTTGAGAGATTAGAGTCAAGTGCCTGCAATCGCGGCTTGATCAGTTGAGGATGTCTATTCGGAATGGACTAATTCAAACGAAGACTGTGTTTTCAGCGCTGTCCATATCTAATAGCTCGATATTGCAGGTGAAATGATGAAAAGATAAATAAAATAATGAAGTAAAATTGTCTGAAGTTGTAAAATTCAAACAATTTCAGATAATTTTATTTCAATTATTTTAGTTATCTTTTTATTTATGTTTTTTCACTGTTCTGTACCTCTTATGTCTTGATTGTCTCTCTTTCTGTCGGTCCCCACTCTCTCAATACATTTTGCCTTTCCTCTTACCACTTTTTTACACTTCGCCCCCTGTTTTCCATTTTGTCTCTGCTTCATCCATCCCCCACATATTTTGTCACATAGCACTGGTTTCAGTCTTAGTCATTATCGGCTCCTAATCTCCCTTTAATCTCTCCATGCACTGTCAGTATCACCTTTGCATCTGGAGCCTTGAGTCACCTTCTCTCAGCCTGGTAGAAATAGCTCCCTAATTCTCGCCTTTTTTTATCTTTAACAAAGGGTCAGTTAGACTCGAAACGTTAACTCTTTTCTCTCTTTGCAGATGGTGCCAGACCTGCTGAGATTTTCCAGCATTTTCTCTTTTGGTTTCAGAATCCAGTATCTGCAGTAATTTGCTTTTATTAATGGCTCTATGAAATTGCTGGTGATATGATTACCATATGAAAACAAAAGCTGTTTTGTATGCTTTCTTTTATTGTTCGGACTACTGAGTGCAGGGGTTGGGAGGTCATCTGGCGGCTGTACAGGAGCTGGTTAGGCCATTGTTGGAAAATTGCGTGCACTTCTGATCTCCTTCCTGTCGGAAAAACGTTGTGAAACTTGAAAGGATTCAGAAAGGATATATAGGAATGTTGCCATGGTTGGAGGATTTGAGCTATAGCGAGAGACAGAATAGGCCGTGGCTGTTTCCCTGCAGCATGGGAGACTGGGGCGTGTTGTTTTCGAGGTTTGCACACTTATGGGGGGCTTGAACAGGGTAAATATGCAAAGTGTTTTCCCTGGATTCGTGGAGTCCAGAACTAGATGGCAAAGGTTTAATGTGAAATGGGAAAGATGTAAAAGTCACCTGGGAGGCAAGTTTTTTCACGCAGAGGGTGGTACTTGAATGGAATGAGCAGACAGACGAATTGGTGGAGGCTGATACAATTGGGACATTTAAGAGGCGTTTCGATGGGTATATGAAAAGAAAGGATTTGGATGGATATGGGCCGTTTGCTGACAGGTGGGACCAGATTTGTTTGGGATATCTGGTCGGCATGGACAGGTTGGACCGAAGGGTTTGTTTCCATGCTGCACATCTCAATGCCTCTACAGTATCGTTTGATTTTCAACTTTTTAAACCCCAGTCCAACACCAACATCTCCAAATCATCGTTTTCTGATAGGTTTTGTTGTTCACATTTAATTGGGGTTCATTCGTCAACCTTGAAAATAAGTAATGTTTTGTTTTATACTCAGTGGTTGTGCCAGCTGTATCACTCCTGGAATATTCACGCTACACCTGTTCCAAACAATCCACAAATTCAGGATTTCTTGAAATATTTGAGGGATGTGTCCATAACACCCCCCAAGCCCTTCTCATGGGCAAGTCCGGAGGAGCAATATTTGCTGACTAGGCATGTCAGAAGTGTGAATATTGCTGGTGTTATAACAATATGACAGCATGAAACGATGGATAGGGTAATGAAGATCTCAAAATATTGGAATGCACAGATGTGTTTTGAGGTGATGAAGGGCTAATGCTCGAAAAGTCGAATCTCTTGCTCCTCGGATACGGCCTGACCTGCTTAGATTTTCCAGTACTGCACTCTCAATATGGAACTTCAGCACTTGCTGTCCGTACTTTTTCCACGGGTTTTTTGGGGTTCAAATCTTTATGTTTTGCATTTTTGTATCAAGAGGAAATTGAATATTTATCATCCCCACCGTTGCACACACCAATTTATTGTCCAAATGATAACTATTGCTTCTCGTGGATGCATCCTCTAGGTTCAGTACAGGTGCCGATAGGTTGTTGATGTCTCTGCTCTCACTGGTCGGCGTTTCTGATCTTCACCCAATCAAAGCCTTGGAAGATTCTCATAAAGACTGCTCCACTTTTACTTTCAGCTGGCCAAACATCGTTATCATGGGAAGGCTGAAGTGGTGGGATGTAGAAGCGATTCCTGAAGAAATACTTATGCCCTAAACATCGCTTTTTCTGCTCCCTGGATGCTGCCTGCCATGCTGCGTTTTTCTAGCCCCACAGTTTTCAGCTGCAGAAGCAAATTTTATAACTCAATTGGTTAGATAGTGGGGAAATGATTCATTGCGTCGTCAGTGTTCCCTCCTTAGAGCAGAGTTAAGTCATGAACCCCAATCTGCTTCAGATCAGTTTGGTGGAAATCAGTGGCAGTTTGGAAGAGCACGAATACACTATCTACTATTCTGTTTAAGGCAGCTGACACCTCCTGCACAGCTATGTTGTAAACATTCTTTGGAGCCTCCTCCAGACTTAAGACCCAATGTGTTCCTGCAGACTGACATTTATATTTCCCACATGAACTTTTGAAAATGCTTCTCAAATTCAAATCTCACCATTGATTTCTGAACGCTCACCTGCTGGGACCACACGCTCTAGAATTGCCTTCTTAAACCGTTCTCATTTTTTCTGAGATACTCAAACAACATCGACCACTTTATTCAGTTTTGCAATCACCTATGAAGCACGTTAGGATGGTGAATGTCTAAAAGCTTGTTAATGATCATAAGTTATCGCTTGTTGTTGCCTGACAGTGCAATATCCAACAAACAATTTACATTCACAGACATTGATACGTCAGTCATTTTCGAATTGGGAAGTTTCACCTGAGAGGAAGGAGAAGGTGAGAATTGCAGATGCTAGACCTCAGAATGCAGAGTGGTGGGCTTGATAAGTACAGTAGGTCAGGCAACATCTGACAAGCAGAAGAATCGAAGTTTTGGGCATAAGCCGTTCATCACGGTAAATCCGACAGCCAATTTGCAGTATTCTGGATTGTGGTTACTGACTGTAAATTCAGTTGTAAATGAGCTTGTGCTCCAGGTCCATGAAAAATTCGAGGTGCTGCATTTTGTGAAAGGCAACCTGAACAGGACTTATACACTTAATGGGCAGGTCCTCGGGAGTGATGCTGCACAAAGAAATCTTGGGAATGCAGGTTCATAACTCCTTCAAAGTGTGGGCGCAGGTAGATATCATAGTGAAGAAGGCGTTTTGTAGGATTTATTTTGTTGGTCAGAGCATTGAGTACAGGAGTTGGGAAGTTATGTTGCGGCTGTACAGGGTATTGGTTCGGCCTCTGTTGGAATATTGTGTGCAATTCTGTTCTCCTTCCTGTCGGAAAGATGTTGTGAAACTTGAAAGGGTTCAGAAAAGATTTACAACAATGTTGCCATGGTTGTAGGAACCGAGCTTTGGGGAGAGGCTGAACAGACTGGGGCGGTTTTCCTCGAAGCTTTGGAGTTTGATGGCTGACCTTATAGATGTTTACAATATTATGAGGGGCAGGGATAGGTAAATAGTTAAAGTATTTTTTTCATTGTGTCCAGATTTAGAGAGCATTGGTTTAGGGCGAGAAGGGAAAGATATAAAAGATATCGAAGGTGCACATATTTCACAAAGAGGGTGGTACGTGTGTGGAATGAGCTGCCAGAGGAAGTGGTGGAGGCTGGTACAATTGCAAAATTTAAAAGACATTTTGATGGTTGTATGAATAGGGAGGTTAGGTGGGATGTGGGCTGGGTGCTGTCAGGTGGGACTAGATTGGGTTGAGATATATGATCGTCAGGGACGGGTTGGACGAAAGTGTCTGTTTCCATGCTGTACATCTCTATGACTCTATGACTCTACTCCACATGTGGACCCACCATTGTCATTTAAAACTGCAGCATTACTTCCTCTACTCAATGCAATGAACAATCTAGGCAAGCATGCCAAATGATTTCTTCAATACCCAATATACCACTTTGAAGGAACAATGTACCTGCACCCCAAGGTCTCTCCTTTACACTGCAATCCCCAGGGTCCTACCATTAAACATCTTAATTTTCTTATGGTTTAAATGAGAGAGACAGTACCACTTTGTTGCAATAGTAATACTTAGGCAGCTGCAATGAAGTGACAGACAGCAAACTGCACGTGGCATCTGATGGAAATTTGTTATCCAAGTCTTACACTATTTGATCATAGACCACAGAACAGTACCTTCAGGAATGGGAACTTCAGCCCACAATGTACGAAACATGATGTCAAATTAAATACCCTTTTTTTAACCTGCTCTAGGTCCATATCCGTTCATTCTTTGCATATTTGTCCGCTTAATATAGAGTACCTAAATGCTCCTGTTGCTACACCACAATACCTGTCAATGCATTACAAACTCGTATCATTCTGGTTAAAACAGAACTTGCTCCTCACATCTCCGATGTAAGTTCACTTCTCACAGTAAATGCATGTTAGCTCGGTTTAAAAGATTCTGATCGTCAACCCCAACCATGCATCTCATAATGTTATAGACTTTTATTGAGTCTCGCCTCAGACTCTTCTGCTCCAGCAAAAAAAGAAGCCAAAGTTTCTCAAGTCTCTCCTTACGGCTCATACCCTCTAATCCAGGGAGAATCCTGGTAAGCCTATTCTTCACCTTCCTTAAAGCCTCGACGTCCTTCGTTAAATGTGACAAAAAGAATGAACATAATATTCTATACGTGGCCGAGCTAAAGTCTCGAAGCTGCAACATTATATCCTGAAGAAAGTAATCACTTCCTCGGTCAACATTGACCAACATACCGTATTTCCTTCTTAACACCCTGTCTACTTGCGTGGCCATTTTCAGAAATCTATTGATCCCTCTGTACATTATTTCTTTCAGGATCCTGTCATTAATTGTATAACGTTCCTTAATATTTGGTTTCCCAAAGTGCAGCATTTCACTGTTTCCAGATTAAGCTGTCTGTCGTTTCTCTATTCATAACTGCAGCTGATCTACATCCCACTTTATCCTTTAATAAATGTCGATGCAAACCGCAACTTCACTGTTCTCTATGCCGTCTGCAAACTTACTAACGCTCCCACATATTCATCCAATTTATTGATATGTATCAGCAACAGCAGATGTCACAAAACGTTTCCTGCATAACACCAATAGTCATGGGCTTGCATCCAGAAATGCATTCGTCCACCTCTAACCTCTGCCTTCCATTGGCAAGCCAGATCGGAATCAAAGCAGCCAAATCATAGTGAATGCCATGCAGCTTATTTTTCTGGATGAGGCTACCATGAGGGATCTACTCACATTGCTGTAACAAAACTAACAAATTGATTCTTCTTTCCGGAGACAGGCAGTAATCTAACGTATCCCATTCAACAAATAATAGATCATTGGTTGTCGTGTTTTGAGCTACATCAAACTCCAAAATCTGCATTTGATTCGTCACTCTGTGGTGCGGTAACGAACACCTGTTTCTCCAGTTCCTCTTCTCTGTTATGATAAGGTTTGAACATATTGACATGATATAACCGACACTGTTTTTTTTTCCTTTCTGGCATTTTTTTTTACTGGAGCGTTCACCTAATTTAACGTATTTTTGATTTGATGCGAACCACTAAACCTTTCTTTTCAGATGACATTAATACGTCATCTCCATGGGGAAACGTCCCAATTTTAGATTTTTATCTTACACGTGTTAAGCTGTATGCTGCAACATTTTCAGGTCCTGTTTAGCTAACTCACCCATCCGATTTAATTTCTCCGTCATCTCAGATACACAAGCCAAGTGTGAAATCTCCAACCTCGGTCGAGACAAGATCTCCTCATTTAATTTCAAAGGCACTCTCCCTTCATTTCCGAACATTAAATCAAATGGAGTGAATTGTGTAGATTCGTTTGGGGCATTTGTAACGGAAAGCAATAAAAATGAGATATGTTTATCTCAATAACTCATGTCATCATGACAGTACACTCATAACATTGCCTTCAGGCTCTGATGACACCTTTGTGAAGGTCTACTGGATTCAGGATGGCACACACTCGATTTAAAGCACAGAGTACCTAAGCTATCCATTACTTCCTTAAACAATCGAGCAGTACAATTCGACTCTTCGTCTGGTTGAAACTCTCTGGATAACCTAAACCACGTGACGAAAGCTGCAAACTCCTCTACCACCCTTTTTTCCGTTTATACTTTGTAATGGAAATCTCTCCGAAAACTTTTAGACACATCCATAATGGTGAACAAATTCCGGGACCCAATTGCAGTTTTTGGAAGAAGACCTGCACAATTAAGTAAAACACACGTGAAAGGTGCTTCGAATGCGAGAATTAGTAAATCATGTGCTACCTGTAAAACCTGTTGCCTGTGTGCTACTGTCAACGCAGTCTGGTGCACTTCTGCCCATTTGTCCTCTGCACTAACCTGCCGTGATCTCCATTTTCTTCGGCGGATTCTGTCATTAAGGTAAGAACTGTCAGGCATACATTCTGACTCCTTTTCTGAGTGTGTATCAGTATGCAATTCTACTATTGCCTCGTTTTTCTGTTGTGAATCCATTAGCTTTTGCGAACTGAGCACTTCTACCTGACACTCTGCCAGTTTAGGTATTTCCTGCACCATTACGTCAAATAGGTTGTGAAGTAACCCAATCTCAACTCCTCCCTCTTTCTATTTAGTTATTGCTTTGTGTTGTGACTTCTGATGTTGGGATCTTGTGACTACACAGTTTCGATCCCACGAGATTTTAAATCCTTCGGTTCTCTGGTGTTCCTTTGGCTTCTCCGCACCATTAGTGTCACTCCCACCAAGGATCATGATAATTGCTCCCAAGGCAAACTGTATTTCTGGAACTGGCACAGTGTTAAGCACGCCCACTGATACTACCGAAATTTTGATTTGGCACTCCAACCTGATCAGACATAGGGGAACGCTCAATATCAGTACATCCATCCAGCAAATTACCACTCTCTCTGGTTAAAGTGCTTAGTTTGCTATATCACATCTCCATCATCTTGCATTCCTTTGGCTGGACATTCTGTGAGCATGATCATCATTTCAACAATCCCTTTGAAGGAATGGCGCCCCGAAAGCTAGTGCTTTCAAATAAACCTGTTGAATTACAACCTGTTTTTGTATGATTTTTAACTGTATCCGTGCCACCTCGTTCTTCCATAAGAAGGTTGAACAGTTCATCGACTTCACCAACACATTGCACCTCGAACTTCAATTCACCTGGATCATCTCAGACATCGCACTCCCCTTCCTAAATCTTTCCATCTGTATCAGTGGTGACCGACTCAACAAGGACATCATCTACAAACCCACCAAATACCACAGCTACCTGACCTAGAACTTGCTTTCTGTACGAATGTTATCCCTTGTTCACAATTCTTCCACCTCCTCTGCATCTACTTTTAGGAGGTCCTGTTGCAACACAGAAAACACCAGATAGCCCCTGTCTTCAAAGACCACAATTTCCCCTCTCACATGTTCGGTAATGCCCTCCAGCGCATTACATCCACTTCCCGCACCTCCGTGCTCGAACCCCTCATCTCCAACCGCAACAAAGGCAGAACACCCTTGGTAGTCTCCTTACATCACTTGCAAGGTCCGTATACACTGGATCAGCCTCCTTAATTTCTGTCAACCACACGTAGACTGTTATCTGCTTTCTGGAAAGACCATTACTTCACATTCTCTTGTCAGGTCGACGCCTGTAATAAATCCAATCTCGCCTCCCAGCACCTTCTCATCCTGCTGGATTTGCACAACTTGCGCCCACATCATCCCCGCCACCTCTGTCCAAGGCCCCGAAGTAGCCTTCCACATCCATCCCAGTTTTACCTCCACTTCCACGCATGGAATGTACTGTATTGTTTGCACGCGATGCTGTCTCCTCTAGTTTTGTGGAGTTGGGAGGCTTATCTGCAAAGCAGTTGAAAGTGGAGTTGCAGGTGGATAGGAGAGTGAAGAAGGCGTTTGGTATGCTTTCCTTTTTTGTTCAGAGGATTGAACATAGGAATTGGGAGGGCATGTTGCGGCTGTACAGGACATTGGTTGTGCCACTGATGGACTATTTCGTGCAATTCTGGTCTCCTTCCTATTGGCAAGATGTTGTGAAACCTGAAAGGGTTCAGAAAAGGTTTACATGAATGTTGCCAGGTTTGGAGGATTTGAGCAATTGAGAGAGGTGGAACAGACTGGGGCTGTTTTCCCTGCAGCGCTGGAGGCTGAGGTATGACTTGATAGAGGTTTACAAAATTATGAGAGGCATGGATAGGGTAAATAAACAAAGTATTTCCTCTGGCGTCATGGAGTCCCGAACTAGAGGGCATAGATTGAGGGTGTGAGGTGAAACATGTAAAAGAGATACATGGGGCAACGTTTTCACACAGAGGGTGGTACGTGTATGGAATGACGTGCCAGAGGCAGTGATGGAGGCTGATA
Source organism: Hemiscyllium ocellatum (assembly GCF_020745735.1). Lineage (NCBI taxonomy): Eukaryota > Metazoa > Chordata > Chondrichthyes > Orectolobiformes > Hemiscylliidae > Hemiscyllium > Hemiscyllium ocellatum. The sequence continues at coordinate 380,567 of NW_026867631.1, forward strand.
CAACTGCAACATTTAAGAGGCAGTTGGAACGGTATATGAACAGGAAGGGTTTGGAGGGAAATGGGCCGTGTGCTGGCACGTGGGACTAGGTTTGCTAGGGATATATTGTCGGCATGGACGGGTTGGACCGAAGGATCTGATTCCATGCAGTACATGTCTGTGACTCTATGATTCTATGCGTTCAGAGGACATTTGCATGACACCCGCACCAATCACTCTGCCAAGTGCATGCAAGTCCTGGGCTTCTTCCCTTGCCATTCACTAACAACCTGACAACTGGAGGAAAAATGCTTCCTCTTCTGTCTGTGTATCCCTTACCCACACAGTATCGACGTGGACTTCACCAGTTTTCTCAAATCCCCTTCTCCAACTTATCCCAAATCCAACCCTCCAACTCGGCACCGCCCTCAAGACCCATCCTACCTGTCCATCTTCCTTCTCGCCTATCTGCTTCAAACTCCTCTCTGACATAGCACCATCACCCCACCTCCACCCAACTATCGCCTTCTGATCCACCTTCCCCGACACCCAGTCTCTCCCATTAAACTATTCATCCCTCGGCTCATAAGCCTAACACCTGATGAAGGGCTCTTTCCCAAAACGTCGATTCTCTTGCTCTGCCGATGCTGCCTGACCTGTTGTGCTTTTCCAGCACCACACACTCAACTCTGCTGTCCAGCATGTGCAGTCCTCACTTTCTACGAGTTGCTTTTTAATGTTGTCCACCCCAGTCCAACAACAGGTCATCGTTTCTCTCTTATGCTTAATTTTGTTAAATGCCACCCTCAGCTGGACTCTCTGTGGCATAACACAAGCAGAACATTTTTTAAAAGATCAATTGAAGTCTGTGAATATGTAACATTACACCTTTTCATTCTTCAAACCATGTCTTTAGTGATGCAATATAGTTTTGCACCAACCCTTGTGGTATTGCCCGTGTTAATTGAGGAGAAGTGAATGAACACGTCCCGTGCTGGTCCATTTACTGCATCTTTGAATTATTGATCACTTACAAATAGTAACATCATGTCAGCAAACAATGTAATTTGCAAAAAGGACCCTCTCTCGTCCTGCAATGATTCACTCGGATACACGTGCAGTGAAATTCCTTAATGTTAGAAATACTGCTGAAAGAGAAATCATTTCCACTTTATGGAGGATACACGTCAATTCTCCACGGGTGTGTTTCACACTAAGGGACATTATTCTAATTGCAACGTTCTCCACACCAGCCTTGTGTGTGCGTGTGTCTGTGTTGATGCTGTCGTTAGTTTGAATTATGCTGTGAGCTGCTGCCCTCCCTTTCTTGCTGTCTGACTGAATCCTTCAAATATCCCACCATCCAACACAACAGAGGCAGTGGCGTGAGAACTCAAGCAGAGTGCAGAACAGTATGACTTTCGACTCCAGGATGTTTTGTTTCGAGAACATAGAACATAGAAAAGTCCCGCATATGCCCTTTGGCCCACGAAGATTTGCCGAGGTTTAATCCTAATATAAAATATAGTAATTCAACCTATGCACACCTCAACTCACTGCTGTCGGTGTGCATGTCTCACAGTCGCTTAAATTTCCCAATGACTCTGGTTCCACAACCACAGCGGGCAACGCATCCCATGCATTCACAACTCTCTGTGTAAAGAACCTACCTCCGAAGTCTCCTTTATACCTTCCTCATAATACCTTTAAACTATGACTACTTGTACCAGACAACGCTGCCCGGGGGAAAATTCTATGGCTATTGAATCCATCTCTTCCAGTCATTATTTTGTCCACCTCAATCAGGTCTCCCCTTGCCTCCTTCTCTCCTTAGAGAAACGTCTGAGCTTTAAAATCAGCTGAATCTTTCCTATAGTAGGGCGACAGGAATTGGACAACATATTCAAAGTGTGGTCTCACCAGGGACTTGTAGAGTTGTAGCAAATAACGAATGTCTTAAACTCAATCCCCCGTTAATGAAAGCCAAAACAACAATTGCTTTCTTATCAACCCTATCCACTTGGGTGGCAACTTTGAGGGATCTATGCATTTCCACACCCAGATCACTCTGTTCCTCCATACTGCCAAGAATCTTGCCTTTAAACCTATATTCAACATTCGAGTTCGACCATACAAAATGCACCATACTGCATTTATCCAGTTTGAACTCCATCTGCCATTTCTCAGCCCAGCTCTGAATCCTTTTTATGTCGTGCTGCAGTCTGCAGTATCCCTTTGTTCTATCCATAACACCTCCAACCTTTGTGGCATGTGCAAATTTACTAACCCACCCCTCAACCTACTCATCCAAGCCATTTATAAAAACTACAAAGAGCAGAGACCCGAGAACAGAGCCCTGCGGGATCCCACTCATCACTGACTTCCAGGCAGAATACTTTCCATCTACAAAGACTCTATGCCCTCTGTCAGCCAGCCAGTTCTGAGTCCAGATAGCCCAATCTCCCTGTATCCCATACTGACTGACTTTATGAATGAGCCTACTATGGGGAATCGTATCGAATGCCTTGCTGCACTCCAGATACACCACATCCATTGCTCAACCGTCGTCGTCCCGTCTTGATACCTCCTCAAAGAACTCAATAAAGTTTTTGAGGCATGTCCTCTCCCTCACAAAGCCGTGCTGACTGCTTTAATTTCTACTATGCTTTGTCAAATAGTCATAAATCCTATCTCAAAGAATTCTGTCCAACATCTTGCTGACAACATACGTAAAACTGACTGGTGTGTAATTGCCAGGGATTTCCCTAATATCCTTCTTGAAAAGAGCAGCAACAACAGTCGCCTCCTTCCAATACTCCGTTATGACCCCTGTCGGGCGGGAGGAGGCAAACCTCGCCAGGGGCTTAGCTACCTCCTTTCTCACTTCCCGGAGCAGCCTAGGATAAAACTTTTCTGGCCTTGGCCACTTATCAATCTTAATGTTATCAAAGATTTCTAGCACATCAATTTCAAGACTGTAACCCAGCTCCTCTAAGTTTTCATTTATATGGTTAAAACCTTGGTGAAAACCGTAGCAAAATAAATTCATTTTCGGCTTCCCTGTCTGCTCAGATTCTACGCACAAGTTCCCTCCGCTATCCTTGATCGGCCCAACCTTATCCCTGAACATTCTTTTGTACCTCACCTATGAGTAATATGCCTTTGGGTTCTCCTTAATCCTTCATGCGAAGCCATTTTCCTTCCCCTCCTGGCTCTTCACAGTCCATTTCTAGCAAGCCTGTAATCCTCTAATGCTGTGCGAGAACATTGCATCCTCTACTTTACGTAAGCTGCCTTCTTCTTTGTGACGAGAAGTTCCTCTATTCTCGTTATCCAACTTCGTTAATTTTACCCCTTCTTACCTGTCTCAGTCAAATAAATTCGTGCATCATTCTACGTAATACATGTTGCTTAGTATTTTATGTTTTACTGAACATCATTCTGAATCTAGGAAATTTTCCTGTACAATTAAATTTTGGTGGATCAGTTCTGATAACATTATGCCATCACTTGCCACAATTTTGCACGTCAAAACAGATCATCGTGTGGATTTTTGTAAGAGTAGTATGGTCTGTTGAATTGTTAATAAGGATAGAGACTGTGCATTTAAATATCAAAGATCTTTCTTGGATAACCATTTAATTTAATTTCATCAGAACACACCAGAAGGACTTGATTTCGATGGAGCGTTAGAAAGGATTTCAAACTGATGAGATTTACCGGTTATGAAATTCTATTGCCCCAGGCAATTCCTTTGAATGTCTTTCATTGGGGAATCCAGCTATTTTCAGCTCCAATCCCTCGCTCCACTGGTATAAGAATTGGGAGTGTGATGGAGCATGTCCAATTTGCCTGGATTGGTGCAGCTTCTAGAACACTCAAGAAACCTAACACCATTCAGGACAAAACAGCCCGCTCCATTGGCACCACATCCACAAATATCCCCACCTTCCAGCATTGATGTTCAGCTGGAGTAGAGTGTAGCATCTGCAAGATTCACAACAGAAATTCAGCAAAATGCCTTAGAAAGCACCTTCCAAACATCCGGCCACTTCGACGAGAAGGTCAAAGGCAACAGATATATGAGAACACCACCTGCTACCAGCTCCCCTCCAAGTCATTCGCCATCATGTCTTGGACATTTATCGCCATTACAAAACATTGAATGCCCACACTAACTACTTTGCTGGCCTATCTCAAGCATTTGGACACCGACAGTTCAAGAACGTATTTTATTGCCATCTTCTCGGGGCGAACTTGGGCAGCTAATAAACACTGACACAGCCAGTGATGCCCACATCTCCAGAGTGAATAAAAAGAATTTATTCCATGGTCTGGGAATCACGGGCGCCTCCTGTGGGTTTCATGAAGGAGTTGTGTTTTTCCATTCTGCAAGAAATTTGTGTAACCAGGGATTTTACCGCGTTGTTGATCTTAGCTCTGAACCTTGACAATGTTGCAGCAAAACTAAATTCATTTTGGCAACAACTTCGGTTTCGCAGCATGAAACAAACTGCACTGGGATGATGTAGAAAAAGGAGGGAATGATCAATATTGAACACTTGAATGACATAACAAATCTACGACGTTGATTAGTCACAGGACTATAATGGTCCTAGATATGGTGAAGAGCGAAAGCACATAATTCCTTCTGCTGTCCATCTACGATTCTTTTTTATTCTCTCCTTTGCTTTCATCCTTCAGCCTCTTCTGAAATCAACTGGTCGCTGAAATGTGGCTCACGGTCAGAGGAGTCAGCAACAGAATTAAAGTGAATGCCAGCTAAGGGTTTCAAAACGATATCCAGCCAATGTAAAGCCACCCACCAAGTCTCGGTAAAGTAGCTTGAAATTATTTGACACCAGAATGTCATTTTGTTAATTATTACATAAACTGCATATTGAAAATAGAAGGGGATGTTAATCAAACACAGCAGGGGGCAGGCTGATGCAAGAAACACGGTTGGAGTTTTTTCAGTGCAATATTTTGTACTCAGCTTCTGATAACAAATGGTCACGATTCGGTGAAAGGATAAAGTGACAGTGAAACAAACACATCAATCTCTGGCTGGAGGACACAGAACCCCAGCAATAATGCACACAGGAAAGATTGTAAGTAATAATAAGGAAATATGCACAATTTAATCTCAGTAATAACGATCATCAGGTTGGCATCTTCAATAACCAACACGTAGCGTATCGTGCCAAGGGAAGTACCACATTTTCCGTGGGGAATAACTGCAATTGGCAGCAAAATAACTGTGAATGTCAAATGGGAAACGATGCAATGGATTGCTGATCAGATTCTTACTCTGCCTGTTCCATAGAACACAGTAAAGTTTTTCCAACAAAACCGAGGGCAATGTGTGAGTAGAAGTGGCTGCGGTTGAATGAGTTTTAATGTTAACATTTTCCACCATCTCGCATTGTCCTCCAGCCCATTGATGCTAGGGTTCATGGGGTTGGAGAGAGTATTAGGTCATTGACCCTCCTCGGAGAGCAAAAGTAAGCCTGTGATTTGTTTGGTTGCAAAATAATTATTTGAATGACTGTAATAGATTCCGACAGGTCTCAGCTCCAACTCTGACATGCGCAGAATCGCATTAGAAACTTTGCTTCGAATTCAGGCATTCGTCTGTTGAGAAACCATATTCCCCCTTTCCACTTGGCTTACTTCATCCCATGCATTTAGAATTGGATCAAATCCTGATCAGATGCACAAGTTGTCCAGAACACCGGTAATCACAAAATGTGTAAGACTTCACACAAGCCTACTCAAATGTCTTTCACAAGTGCAGCATCTAAACTGCGTGACATTGTCAGAATGTTTCGATTGCTGTGACATTTCCGCCGTAGATGACACGGGTGTACATGATAAATGTCTCAACGTGCAGGTTTCAGGAAGTAAATCTGTCACGATGTGAATCTCCTGACCGGAGAAGTTGAGGAGAGACAGAATTCCAGATGGTTGGTAGTTTGATGAAGGTTTACAACTCAAAACGGAGTGCATATCACTCAATTCCTTTGCTTAGCAAAAGGGAAACTGCTGCAGATTTAAATGTTAGAATTAATACAACATCTCCTGCCGCTTCTGGAAGTGTCCAAAAGCTATCCCACCCTTTCTGTGCAGAAACGATTGATAGCATCTCTCCTGAACACTCCAGCACTTATTCTTAAACTCTGCTCCCTCATCCTAGAAACACCAATAAATAGAAATATTCAACATTTTCTGTCTTTCACTGCTAATATCTTGTCAGAACTCAATCAGATCACCGCTTAATCTTAAAAATTCGACAGAAAATATGACTCATTTGCATAACAATTTCAAAACTTTCTCTGTACATGGCATAATCGGTGGAAGAGAAACCAGAGTTAAAATTTCGGATCCAGTGACCCTTCATCAGATCTAACTTGCATGATCTCTCCTCATAGCTTAAGATCATAATAAACCGAAAAATATGAGAGAATACTGAGATCAGAAAATGCTGCAAAAGTAGTGAAGTTGAAAGTCTCTGTCAGTGATGAATTGTACCGAGAATGCTGCTCAGTGAATTACTGTAACTGTTCCGATCTCTGGATAATGCTGACCACTCAGTGAGCTGGGGACATTATTGGTCAAAAGCTGAAGCCAGAGAACAGGTCAGCAGCAGAGTAAAACGAGTTCAATCATCATAATATCATACCAGTGACGCCAATAAAAGCAAAGACGTTTTAGAACAATCCACGAGATCAATTAGTTGATCCATTTTTCTGTGCGAGGCGATCTGTCTCTTCAAGTAGCTGACAAACTCCTTGTTTGAAATTCTGAACTGATGCATTTCCAGAGACGCTGCCTTGTCCTTCATGGAAGCTCCTTGGGGAGATAGAGTGTGCAGTGGTGTTCAGCGGTATTGCTGTCTTTCAGGTTTTTTTTAAATTGAACTAACTCATTACAATAATGAGTGTAAGTCCAGTTATGGAGCATAGCGTCTCAGTACATCGTCATCAAACAGTGAAAACCGTATTTGGAATCTGCCAGCTATAATGCTGACCATTCAAACACCACAAGTCCCATCCCGAGATCACAAATTATTGCAGCTGATTCTCCGTCAAGCCAGTTTATTCCAAGTGTGGAAATGTCTCTCAGAGATGTCCTAATGTTCTTTAGGTTTGTAGCTGACCGTTTAAACAAAGAGCATTTGACTCAAATGTTCTTACTTACTGAATGTGAACATTGCTGTCGGGGTCAGAACGTATTCTCCATCCAACATTTCCCAGGATATGGTGTCACATGAAGGACTAAGTGAGGAGAACATGCTGCCTTTCCTGAGGGAAGGGGACTCAGTGAAAAAAATGGGGGTCCAACAATGGAAACATCACTGATCTATCTCTAAGTGTTACTGCCCATACAGAGACAGCACTGATATCCCTCTTATTGTGGTAAAAATAATGACTGCAGGTGCTGGAAATCAGATTCTGGATCAGTGGTGCTGGAGCGAACAGCAGTTCAGGCAGCATCCAAAGAGCAGCGAAATCGACATTTCGGACAGAAGCACTTCATCAGAAATAAAGGCAGTGAGCTGGAAGCTTAGAGAGATAAGCTCGAGGAAGGTGGGCGTGGGGAGAGAGTAGTATAGAGTACAATGGGTGAGTGGGGAGGAGATGAAGGTGTTCGGTCAGGGAGGAGAAGGTAGAGTGGATAGGTGGAAAAGGAGCTAGGCAGGTCGGACAAGTCTGGACAAGTCATGATGACAGTGCTTTGCTGGAAGTGTGAAACTAGGATGAGGTGGGGGAAGGGTAAATGAGGAAACAGGTGAAGTCCACATTGATGCCCTGGGGTTGAAGTGATCTGAGGCGGAAGATAAGGCGTTCTTCCTCCAGGCCTCTGGTGTTGAGGGAGCAGCGGTGAAGGAGGCCCAGGACCTCCATGTCCTCGGCAGTGTGGGAGGGGGAGTTGAAATGTTGGGCCACGGGGCGGTGTGGTTGATTGGTGCGGGTGTCTCGAAGATGTTCCCTAAAGCGCTCTGCTAGGAGGTGCCCAGTCTCCCCAATGTACAGGAGACCGCATCGGGAGCAACGGATACAATAAATGATATTAGTGGATGTGCAGGTAAAACTTTGATGGATATGGAAGGCTCCTATAGGGGCTTGGATAGAGGTGAGGGAGGAGGTGCGGGCACAGCTTTTACAGTTCCTGCGGTGGCAGCGGAAAGTGCAGGGATGGGAGGCTGGGTCGTAGGGGGCCGTGGACCTGACCAGGTAGTCACGGAGGGAATGGTCACTGTGGAAGGTGGAAAGAGGTGAGGAGGGAAATATATCCCTGGTGGTGGGGTCTTTTTGGAGGCGGCAGAAATGTCGGCGGATGATTTGGTTTATGCGAAGGTTCGTAGGGTGGAAGGTGAGCACGAGGGGCGTTCTGTCCTTGTTACGGTTGGAGGGGTGTGGTCTGTAGGCGGAGGTGTGGGATGTGGACGAGATGCGTTGGAGGGCATGTTTAACCATATGGGAATAAAAATTGCGGTCTCTAAAGAAGATGGCCAACTGGTGTGCTCGATGGTGGAACTGGCCCTCCTGGGAGCAGATACGGAGGAGGCGGAGGAATTGGGAATACGGGGTGGCAATTTTTGCAAGGGATAGGGTGAGAAGAGGTGTAATCCAGGGAGCTGTGGGAGTCGGTGGGTTTTTGAAAAATGTCAGTGTCAAGTCGGTCGTCATTAATGGAGATAGAGAGGTCCAGGAAGGGGAGGGATGTGTCAGAGATGGTCCAGGTAAATTTCAGGTCAGGGTGGAATGTGTTGGTGAAGTTGAAGAATTGATCAACCTCCTCGCGGGAGCCCGAAATGGCACCAATGTAGTCATCAATGTAGCGGAGGAAGAGGCGGGGAGTGGTGCCGGTGTAATTACGGAAGATCAACTGTTCTACGCAGCCAACAAAGAGACGGGCATAGTTGGGGCCCAAACATGTGCACATGGCTAACCCTTTGGCCTGGAGGAAATGGGAGGATTCAAAGGAGAAATTGTTAAGGGTGAGGACAGTTCGGCCAAACGAATGAGAGTATCGGTGGAAGGGCACTGTTGGGGACGTCTGGAGAGGAAAAACGGAGGGCTTGGAGGCCCTGAAATGGCGGATGGAAATGTAGAGGGATTGGATCTCCATGGTGATGATGAGGCATTGGGGGTAGGGGAAACGGAAGTCTTGGAGGAGTGGAGGGCGTTCGTGGTGTCTGAAACGTATGTGGGGAGTTCCAGGACTAGCGTGGATAGGACAGTATCGAGGTAGGTAGAGATGAGTTCAGTGGGGCAGTAGCATGCTGAGACAATGGGGCGGCCAGGGTGGTCAGGCTTGTGGATCTTGGGAAGGAAGTAGAACCGGGCAGTGTGGGGTTCCCAGACTATGAGGCTGGAACCTGTGGGTGGGAGATCTCCTAAGGTGATGAGTTTCTGTATGGTCTGGGAGATGATGGTTTGGTGATGGGGGGGATGGGTTCATGGTCGAGGAGGCAGAACGAAGAGGTGTCCTCGAGTTGGCGTTTAGCTTCAGCGGTGTAGAGGATAGTGCGCCAGACTACCACTGCACCCTCTTATATTGGCTGGCTTAATGGTGAGGTTGGGATGGGAGCATGGGGATTGGAGGGCTGCACGTTGTGAGGGTGAGAAGTTAGAGTGGGGGAGGGGGGTAGAGAGGTTGAGGCGGTAAATGTCCCGGCGGCAGTTGGAAATGAAGAGGTCGAGGGCGGGTAATAGGCCAGCACGGGGTGTCCAGGTGGATGCATTGTGTTGGAGGTGGGTGAAGTGGTCCTTGGAAGGTGGGCGGGTGTCCTGATTGTGAAAGTCAGCTCGGAGGCGGAAGCGATGGAAGAATTGTACGACGTCACGGCGTGTATTAAATTCATTGATGCAAGGACGGAGGGGAATGAAGGTGAGACCTTTGCTGAGGACTGATCGTTCGTCCTCAGTGAGGGGAAAGTCTGGAGGGATGGTAAAAACTCGGCTGGGAGCTGGCATCTGGTGTGGGTGTGAAGCTGGGAGTGGGGTCCGAGTGAGTATCTGGAGTGGGGGTGATGGTGGGGGGAATGGGGGTGGAGTCATGAGCAGGTTATTTTTAGATTAGATTTACAGTGTGGAAACAGGCCCTTCGGCCCAACAAGTCCACACCGACCCGCCGAAGCGAAACCCACCCATACCCAAACATTTACCCCTTACCTAACACTATGGGCAATTTAGCATGGCCAATTCACCTGACCCGCACATCTTTGGACTGTGGGAGGAAACCGGAGCACCCGGAGGAAACCAACGCTGACACGGGGAGAACGTGCAAACTCCACACAGCCAGTCGCCTGAATCGGGAATTGAACCCGGGTCTCAGGCACTGTGAGGCAGCAGTGCTAACCACTGTGCCACCGTGCCGCCCACAATGTAATGAACCCCTCAGGGTTCTGGAGGGGGTGGGGATAGTGACAGTGGGGTTTGTGGGGTGCGTGTCAGCAGACTGCAGGTGAGTGGCGCTGGTGGGAGCGGAAGTGGTGGCAGACACGGCAGAAGGGGTGGCGGAAGTCACTGAGCTTGTGGGATCAGCAATGATGTGAGGGCCGGAAGTGGCTTTGGGAGTGGCCATGATGGGGGCGGCAGCTCAGAGCTAGAACGAACAGAGTTGTTGTCTCTGGTTTGTTACCCGTGCCGCGTGATAGAGAGTCGAGGAATAGGGACCGAGAACAGTTAAATGCGTGGCTACAGGGATAGTGCAGGATTGAGGGATTCCGATTTCTGGACAACTGGGGTTCTTTCTGGAGAAAGTGGGACCTCTATAAACAGGATGGTCTACACCTGAACCTGAGGGGCACCAGTATCCTTGGGGGGAGGTTTGTTAGTGCTCTTTGGGAGGGTTTAAGCTAACTCTGCAGGGGCATGGGAACCTGGAGTGTAGCTTTGGGGTACAGGACTTTGAGTGTAGGGAGGTTAGGAACATGGCATCGATCTCGAAGGAGGGTGCCTGTAAACAGGAAGGTTGCTTAAAGTGTGTATACTTCAATGCCAGAAGTATAAGAAATAAGGTAGGTGAACTTGCAGCAATGGGTTGGTACCTGGGACTTCGATGTTGTGGCCATTACAGAGACGTGGGTAGAACAGGGACAGGAATGGCTGTTGCAGGTTCCAGGGTTTAAATGTTTTAGTAGGGTCAGAGATGGGGGTAAAAGAGGGGGAGGTGTGGCATTGCTTGTCAAGGATTGTATTACAGCGGTAGAAAGGACGATGGAGGAAGACTTGCCATCTGAGGTAGTTTGGGCCGAGGTTAGAAATAGGAAAGGTGAGGTCACCCTGTTAGGAGTTTTCTACAGGCCTCCTAATAATCCGAGAGAAGTAGAGGAAAGTATTGCGAGGATGATTCAGGAGAAGAGTGAAAGTAGGAGGGTGGTTGTTATGGGGGACTTTAACTTCCCAGATGTTGACTGGGAAAGCTATAGCTCGAGTTCGTTAGATGGGTCGGTGGTTGTCCAATGTGTGCAGGAGGGTTTCCTGACACAATAAACCGTGCAGCCCTCCACCCCCTCCGCTCCAATCCCAACCTCACCATCAAACCCGCAGACAAGGGAGGTGCGGTGGTAGTTTGGCGCACTGACCTGTATACCGCTGAAGCCAAACGCCAGCTCGCGGACGCCTCCTCTTATCGCCCCCTTGACCACGACCCCACCTCCCACCACCAAACCATCATCTCCCAGACCATCCATGACCTCATCACCTCAGGGGATCTCCCATCCACCGCCTCCAACCTCATAGTCCCACAACCCCGCACCGCCCGTTTCTCCCTCCTGCCCAAAATCCACAAACCTGCCTGCCCCGGCCGACCCATTGTCTCAGCCTGCTCCTGCCCCACCGAACTCATCTCCCAATACCTCGACACGGTCCTGTCCCCTTTAGTCCAAGAACTCCCCACCTACGTTCGGGACACCACCCACGCCCTCCACCTCCTCCAGGATTTTCGCTTCCCCGGTCCCCAACGCCTTATTTTCACCATGGACATCCAGTCCCTGTACACCTCCATCCCCCATCACGAAGGACTCAAAGCCCTCCGCTTCTTCCTTTCCCGCCGCACCAACCAGTACCCTTCCACTGACACACTCCTTCGACTGACTGAACTGGTCCTCACCCTGAACAACTTCTCTTTTCAATCCTCCCACTTCCTCCAAACTAAAGGAGTTGCCATGGGCACCTGCATGGGCCCCAGCTATGCCTGCCTCTTTGTAGGATATGTGGAACAGTCCATCTTCCGCAACTAGACTGGCACCACCCCCCACCTTTTCCTCCGCTACATTGATGACTGTATCGGCGCTGCCTCGTGCTCCCACGAGGAGGTTGAACAGTTCATCAAATTTACTAACACCTTCCATCCCGACCTGAAATTCACCTGGACTGTCTCAGACTCCTCCCTCCCCTTCCTAGACCTTTCCATTTCTATCTCGGGCGACCGACTCAACACAGACATCTATTATAAACCGACTGACTCCCACAGCTACCTGGACTACACCTCCTCCCACCTTGCCCCCTGTAAAAACGCCATCCCATATTCCCAATTCCTTCGTCTCCGCCGCATCTGCTCCCAGGAGGACCAATTCCAACACCGCACAGCCCAGATGGCCTCCTTCTTCAAGGACCGCTGATTCCCCCCAGACGTGATCGACGATGCCCTCCACCGCATCTCCTCCACTTCCCGCTCCTCCGCCCTTGAGCCCCGCTCCTCCAACCGCCCTCAAGACAGAACCCCACTGGTTCTCACCTACCACCCCACCAACCTCCACATACAACGTATCATCCACCGCCATTTCCGCCACCTCCAAACGGACCCCACCACCAAGGATATATTTCCCTCCCCTCCCCTATCAGCGTTCCGCAAGGACCACTCCCTTCGTGACTCCCTCGTCAGATCCACACCCCCACCAACCCAACCTCCACCCCCGGCACCTTCCCCTGCAACCGCAGGAAATGTAAAACTTGCGCCCACACCTCCACACTCACTTCCCTCCAAGGCCCCAAGGGATCCTTCCATATCCACCACAAGTTCACCTTTACCTCCACACTCATCATCTATTGCATCCGCTGCACCCGATGTGGCCTCCTCTACATTGGTGAGACAGGCCGCTTACTTGCGGAACGCTTCAGAGAACACCTCCGGGCCACCTTAACCAACCAACCCAATCACCCCGTGGCTCAACACTTTAACTCTCCCTCCCACTCCACCGAGGACATGCAGGTCCTTGGACTCCTCCACCGGCAGAACACAACAACACGACGGCTGGAGGAGGAGCGCCTCATCTTCCGCCTGGGAACCCTCCAACCACAAGGTATGAATTCAGATTTCTCCAGTTTCCTCATTTCCCCTCCCCCCACCTTGTCTCAGTCGGTTCCCTCAACTCAGCACCGCCCTCCTAACCTGCAATCCTCTTCCTGACCTCTCCGCCCCCACCCCACTCCGGCCTATCACCCTCACCTTGACCTCCTTCCACCTATACCATCTCCATCGCCCCTCCCCCTAGTCCCTCTTTCCTACCTTTTATCTTAGCCTGCTTGGCTCTCTCTCTTATTCCTGATGAAGGGCTTATGCTCGAAACGTCGAATTCTGTATTCCTGAGATGCTGCCTGGCCTGCTGTGCTTTGACCAGCAACACATTTGCAGCACAATATGTAGACAGGCCAACAAGACGTGAGGCTATACTGGATTTTGTTCTAGGTAATGAACCAGGTCAGGTGTTAGACTTGGAGGTAGGTGAGCACTTCGGGGACAGTGACCACAACTCGGTGACTTTTATTCTAGTGATGGAGAGGGATAAGTGTGCACTGCAGGGCAAGAGTTGTAGCTGGGGGCAGGGAAATTATGATGCGGTGAAGCATGACTTAGGATGCGTGGATTGGTAAAATAGGCTTCAAGGGAAGTACACAAATGATATGTGGAGATTGTTCAAGGAACAGCTAATGGGTGTCCTTGATAAGTATGCACCAGTCAGGCAGGGAGTAAAGGGTCTTGTGAGGGAGCCGTGGTTTAATAAGCAATTGGAATCCCTTGTGAAAGGGAAGAGGGCGGCCTATGTAAAGATGAGACGTGAAGGTTCAGTTGGGGCGATTGAGAGTTATAAGGTAGCCAGGAAGGATCTAAAGAGAGAGCTAAGAGCAGCGAGAAGAGGACATGAAAAGTTCTTAGTTGGTAGGATTAGGGAAAACCCAAAGGCTTTCTATAGGTATGTCAGAAATAAAAGGATGACTAGGGTAGGTATCGGTCCAGTCAAGGATAGTAGTGGGAAGTTTTGCGTGGAGGCGGATGAGATTGGAGAGACACAAAATCAATACTTTTCGTCAGTATTTACTCAGGAACAGGACACTGTTGCTGATGTGAATATTGAGTCACAAGTGATTAGAATGGATGGCCTTGAGGTATGTAGGGAAGAGGTCTGGGGAATACTGGAAAGGATGAAAATAGATAAGTCCCCTGGGCCTGATGGCATTTATCCTAAGATCCTCTGGGAAGCTAGGGAGGAGATAGCGGAGCCATTGGCCTTTATTTTTATGTCGTCGTTGTCTACGGGAATAGTGCCAGAAGACTGGAGGATAGCGAATGTGGTCCCCTTGTTCAAGAAGGGGAGTAGGGATAGCCCTCGTAACTATAGGCCAGTGAGTCTCACTTCTGTTGTGGGCAAAGTCTTAGAATTGTGAGGGGTAGGATTTATGAACATCTGGATAGGAATAATGTGATCAAGGATAGTCAGCATGGTTTTGTGAAGGGCAGGTCGTGCCTCACAAACCTTCTTGAGTTCTTTGAGAAGGTGACCAAGGAAGTGGACGAGGGTAAAGCAGTAGATGTGGTGTATATAGATTTTAGCAAGGCGTTTGATAAGGTAACCCATGGCAGGCTAATGCAAAACTACGGAGGTATGGCATTGAGGGTGCATTAGAGGTTTGGATTAGGAATTGGCTGGCTGGAAGGAGACGTAGAGTAGCAGTTGATGGTATACGTTCATCTTGGTGTGCAGTTACTAGCGGTGTTCCAAAAGGATCTGTTTTGGGACCATTGCTGTTTGTCATTTTTATAAATGACATAGAGGATGGGCTTGAAGGCTGGGTGAGCAAGTTTGCGGATGACACCAAAGTCGGTGCAGTTGGGACAGCGAAGAAGGATGCGGCAGGTTACAGCGGGATATAGATAAGTTGCAGAGCTGGGCAGAAAGGTGGCAAATGGAGTTCAATGTAGCTAAGTGTGAAATCATTCACTTTGGTAGTCGTAACAAGAAGATGGATTAATGCGCTAATGGTAGGCTACTTGGTAGTGACGATGAACAGAGGAATCTTGGTGTCCATGTACACAGATCTCTGAAAGTTACCACCCAGGTAAATAGTGCTGTGAAGAAGGCATATGATGTACTGGGCTTTATTGGTATAGGAATTGAGTTCCGGAGTCCTGAGGACATGTTGCAGTTGTATAAGACTCTGGTGCGGCCACATCTGTAGTATTGTGTGCAGTTTTGGTCGCCATACTATAGGAAGGATGTGGACATATTGGAACGAGTGCAGAGGATGTTTACCAGGATGTATCCTGGCATGGTAGGAAGATCGTATGAGGAAAGGCTGATGCACTTGAGGCTGTTCTCATTGGAGAAAAGAAGGTTTAGGGGAGATTTGATGGAAGTGTACAAGATGATTAGGGGTTTAGATAGGGTTGACAGTGAGAACCTTTTTCCGCTAATGGAGTCAGCTGTTACTAGGGGACACAGCTTTAAATTAAGGGGTGGTAGGTATAGGACAGATGTTAGAGTTTGTGCGAAGATTTGTAGCTCGGGTGCTTGTTGTAGTGGTTCTGTTCGCCGAGCTGGAAGTTTTAGTTGCAAACGTTTAGTCCCCTGGCTAGGAGACATCATCAGTGCTCTGGAGCCTCCTGCGAAGCGCTTCTTTGATGTTTCTTCCGGTATTTATAGTGGTCTGTCCTTGCCGCTTCCGGGTGTCAGTTTCAGCAGTGACAGCTGAAACTGACAGCCGGAAGCGGCAAGGACAGACCACTATAAATACCGGAAGAAACATCAAAGAAGCGCTTCGCAGGAGGCTCCAGAGCACTGATGATGTCTCCTAGCCAGGGGACTAAACGTTTGCAACTAAAACTTCCAGCTCGGCGAACAGAACCACTACAACAGATGTTAGGGGTAGATTCTTCACTCAGCGGGTTGTGAGTTCATGGAATGCCCTGCCAGTAGCAGTGGTGGACTCTCTCTCTTTATGGTCATTTAAGCGGGCAATGGATAAGCATATGGAGGTTATTGGGCTAGTGTAGGTTAGGTAGGCTTCGGTCGGCGCAACATCGAGGGCCGAAGGGCCTGTACTGCGCTGTATTTTTCTATGTTCTATGTTCTAATCAGCGTGGGGGTGTTAGCTGCATCAGCCGCATGGCTAATGGCGTTTCTGAGGCCAGGGGGAATCTTCTGGCATGTTTGAGGAGCGCTGGTTATGGAGGTGGGTGGATAAAAGTTTGTTGTACTTGCAGATTTTGATGTTTGAGATGGAATTGAAGTACTGTTTGTTGGATCCAGAATCCCTCTGATTCTCCCTGTTCAGCTTGATAAATCACTGAGCATGCATATGCTTCTGCGTGTGGAATGTGTGTTGGAGACAGTGCAGACTGAGTTTAACATTTACATCTCTATTCGGATTGTGCCTTTCCTTTAAATATGTGTCTGCAACATCACCTACCAAGTTTCCTGTGCGTTTCTCCTCCCGAAAATGTTTAATGCAGACAGTGTGAAGAGAGCTTTAATCTGTCTCTAACTCCATTCTCTACCTGTTGTTTTGAGTTATAGATGAGGACATGTTCGGGAAGATGAATGTTGAATCCTTTATTTGCTCTGGTGTTTTTAGCTGGGAACTCTGATTACCTGGACAAGCACAACTGAGCACGGGTTCCCAGTCAAACAGCCTTATTTCACTCCCCTTTATGTCCTATTACTCAGCCAGTTTCTGATCCATGTTGACAATATTCCCTCAAACGCATGTGCTTTCACTTTCTTAATCAGTCTCTCATGCAAGACCTTGTCAAAAGCTTTGCTAAATAGATATATTTGATGTATAGAAACTGCATCAACCGAACTTCCTTCATCCACACACATCTCCATGTTTACACAAGAAGTTCTAAATAGTTGTTACGTATGACCACTATCTAAAAAACCCATGCTGTTAATCCCTAATTAACTTATACCGTTCCAATGGGTATTAATTCTGCTCTTCTGAAAGTATATTTAAATAGTTTAACTCCGATATACATGATTCCTTGGTTCATCTCTGAGGCCATTCTCAAAATAGTGGAACCACATTTTTCCTCCTCCAGTCATCTGGCACTTGCCCAGTTGCCATACATAAATTGAAAATTCCAGCTGTGGGCGTGTCCTTTCAGGGAAATGTCGTATCCGGAATCCTCTGAAAATAAAAAATATCATTTTACGTTTCACTGATGAACAACCTTTAAGCTCAGAATGAATCTCCCACAAGGCAACTGGATGTTACAGAAATAGCTTGGCATCAATGGAGCTGGAGGAACATGCAGAAATAAGGAAGGCAGGGGACTGATCCTAATTCTCAGCCGCATCACTGATCATTCGCCCAGTCCTGGGGGACGACGACTGAGTAGGAAATACTAACAAATGGTCAGTAGCTATTACTAAGTGAAGACACATAGAACTGTCACAGACACATTATTGATTAATATTCATCCACTCCACTGTCTATGTCTGGAAATGCTATGTGCATTCTGCAATGTAAACATGCGGTAATCTGAGAAAAGTAGCGTTTGACTAGCTCACCGTTTGACCGCGGTGACATCCCTTGAACTAAATGGGTCAAAGTGTGATCTCACAGAAGAACTGTGACCTCACCGTGTACACCACAGAGAGAGATGAAATATCACAATCGGTTTATAAACTGGCTTTGACTTGAGGCACGAGGCTGCACGAGTAAATACAGGAAAGACAAAGTCACTGCGCCAACTGGGTCTGCGGCTGATTTCTCCAGAAGTGAATGGGATCACAAAGAAGATCAAAACAGCCTCACTTCACCAATACAGCACAACGCTATGAAGAGACTGTCATCAAGATGATCAGGCAGAAGATGGCGAGGTTTAAAAGAGTAGACAAAAATTCCTCACCTTGAACTGACTGAGACTTTGTGGGAAAATGAGGAACTGGTGTTCAATGATTTATTCTCAGGATGATGAACTCTTACTTAAACTGATAAAATATGAAGAATTGATTTTTAACATGGTTCAGCACCTTTAATCCGAAATGTTACTTGTCTCGTCTGTCTGAGCCAATCCCAGCATCGCTGAAGGATGATACAGAAGTTGAGAGAGTTTCAGGCATTAGAAGTTTTGACAGAGATAGGGAGGGGCTTAGGCACTGGGAGGATAATCCAGAGATCGGGAGACTACAGAGAAAGGAAGTGGTTACTGAGATGAGGATGTGAATTGTACTTGCAGAAGTTTCGAGAAATAGGTTTCTTCATGATGGAGCTAGTTTCAGAGTGAAGGAGTTAAGGATGTAAGTTTGCACGTGGAGCTGGAAGCTTGGTTTCCAAACGTTTCCTCACCATAATAGTTACCATAATCAGCGCGTCTCCAGTGAAACTTCAATTGAGACTCACTCATGCTGCGGTGTCAAAACGTCTCAAAAAGAGCCTTCCAGCTCGCCGAGCAAACTTACGTTCAGAACCTCAATCTGAGCTACAAATCTTCTTGAAACTCGCAAAGAAATAAGGTGTTGATGTGGTTTTTGGCACATGCTGCAGTGATAAGGAGTGTTTCAATACTGAGATGGGAGAGTGTGGAAGATGCAAACATAGATGGTGCAGTTTGTAAGTTAGCAGAAATCACCAAAATTGGAGGTGCAGTGGACAGCGAATATGGTTAACTCGCAGGACAATGAAACCTTCATCAGGTGGGTCAATGGACTGAAGAGAGGCAGATGATGTTTAATTTAGGTAAATGTGAAGCAGGACTTATGCTCTTAATGGTAAGTGGAGTATCGCGGAGCAAAGGGACTTTGGAATGCAGGCTGATATTTTCTTGAAAGTAGAGTCGAAGGTAGCTAGGATAGTGAATAAGGCATTTGGTATGCGTTCCTTTATTGTTCAGAGCATTGAGGACAGGAGTTGGGAGCTCATGTTGCAGTTGTACATGACATTGATTTGGCCACTCTTTTTTTGGAATATTATGCATATTTCTGGCCTGCCTCATACAGGAAGGATATTATTAAATTTGATAGAGTTGAGAAAATATTTCCAAGAATGTTGCCAGAGCTGGAAGTTTTGATCTGTAGGGAGAGGCTGAATAGACTGGGGTTGTTTTCACCTGGAGCGTCAAAAGCTAAGGGTTGATCAGAAAAAAAAGGTTTACAAATCATGAGGGGCTTGGATACAGCAAATAGACAAGGTATTTTTTTCCTGGGGTGGTGGACTCCAGAACCGGAGGGCAGAAGTGCAGGATTAGACGGGAAGATTTTAAAGGGATGTAAGGTGCAAAGTTTTCACGCTGATCTTAGTGCATGTATTGGATGAGCTTCCAGAAGAAGTGATGGAGACTGCGACAAGAACAACATTTCAAAGTCATCTGGAGAGGTTCATGAATAGGAATGGTTCAGAGGAATTCTGGCAGATTGATGGCAAAAGGAACTCGAATAATTTGGGTTGTGTCGTTGGTATGAATGAATTGGACTGAAAGGCCGTTCTCCATGCTGTACGTCTCTCTGATGTTACGAATCTAGGATGGGAAGTTTCAAGACGAGCGGGTACATTTTTAAGGTAAGAAGACAGATTTAAAGGAAGGATGACAAGTAAACGTTTTGCACAGAGCATCGCTTGCGTGTAGAATAACAGTTGTGCGGAAGTGGTGGATGCGGGTACAGTTACAACATTGAAAAGACATCACATTACACACATGAATAGGTAATATATAAAGGTTCACGAAACAGGACCAGGCAGGTAGGACTACATTACTTTGGGATTCTGTTGAGAACGGACTTATTGGACCAAATAGTCAGGTTCCATGCTCTATGACTCTGTGATTCTATGATCGTGCCACAAATTATTTTGTACTGATTCCTGCATTGCAGCTTTAACTGTACATTTAATTGTGAGCGGTCAGTTCCAAAGATGGCGATCCTGCAGATTCACAAAAATCATACACAGTTATAAATCACTCTTTTTACCAGATCTTGTCATATTGAAATGTCTGAAGTTTTGTCACGAACAGAGAATTGAAAAGTTTTTATTTAAGTTTGATGTTTCATAATCATCAAAGTAATGTGGACGTGTATCGAGTGAAGACATGATCTGAACAGAGTGTGCAGAAACCAGTTTGATGGTGATGACAATGAAATGTGAGAGTTTCCTTCCCTATTGTTTCTAACAGGCTTGAACAGGAAATTATGCTGTGCACCTGAAACAGGATCATGTGACGACCAGATAACTGTATCACAGAGAGAAGGAAAATACATGCTACACGTCAGTAATTGTCTGGAAAATTGCAATTAATGTTCAGTATTGTAGAGAGATAATGCATGATTGGTACATTTTCACGCAATCTTTTGTATAGGATAAAATTTACTGTTCCGGAAGGCTCATTTTTTACATGCTCTGTCCAAGTAAAATAGCCGTCAGACACAAAGCGAGATCTCTACACATTCCCCAGTAAAGCAATCCGATGTCATGTTACAGAGTAAAGCTCTACCTGCACTATTGGTCTCACGCATTCCCAGAAAAGGTACGACACATGCTGGATAAAGTGTGAGACTCTTCCTGTTTGAAGTACCAATTATTCCCAAGGTAGGCGCTTATTCTGAACTTTCCAGAGACGAAATGGTTAGGGGTTCAACACGTTGTAACTGGTCAGAAACTTTCGATTATGCTCAGACAGCTCCACCGATCAGAAATGGTCATCCGGCGAAATGTGAGATTCTAGGACGCTCAATGTCGAAGAGATAAACATATCTGCAGGAAATGTCATAGTCTGCATAAACAGTTCTCTACTTCCTGGAACAAGAGGGACTGTGCCCCTTGCAGGATAGGAGGATTAGGGAAATAACACATTTGTGTCGGTGGTCACACAATCGATTTGGGGTGTGCGTGCAAAGTGAGAATGCATGACAATTCAGAAGTCGACCGAGAGTATCCAAATCCCACACCAGTTTCCTACTTTTGGCACTTGTGATGGAAAGGATTCATCGGAGAAATGCAGACACAGACATATCAGCGACAGCATGAAATGCCTTATCTGAACAGAAATAGAGCGAGAAGAGTGGGCATGCAGTATTGGTATTGTGTTCTTTCATTAGAGGAACATGCTTCAATTTCCACACTTATTAACATACCTTCAAAGTGCTCTGATAACCGCTGTGCTGCAATCGTCAAGGATATCACAGAACAGCTGCAGGAAGTTCTGCTGGAGCAGGATCAAACGGCCGAGGTATTGCTCCATGTTGGTGACAATGAATACGATAGGATGGTGGGGATGTAATAATAAACGGAAATTTGAGACAGCTCGCAGCAAGGTTGAAAGGCAGAAACTGTAACACAGTGATCTCACACTGAGTGACAGTCCAATGTGCTCTTGATGATCGAAACAAGCATTGACTTATTGAAATGTGTCTAGAAATCGGACTTGGGAGTCCAGTCGCATTGTTCAGAGGCAATGGGACCAGCTCTGGAGCAGGTTGGAAATCAACACGATGGACAATTTACATCTTGACATGGCTGCAATGAACATTGCCTGATATAAGGTTGGGGAGTTAACAAATGAGATGCCAATGGGCTGGGAATGTTAGAATGATCTTGGCTTCGAGAGAAGGCTGCATTCATATTCCGTCCTTCCCCTAATCAGTTTTTAGGTGTTTCTTTATTGGTTCCTTATTTGTTCCCAATTCTCAGTCTTGCCTTTTCTTCTGGCATTATTATCTGCCATTTCATTTGATGTATTGCAATGCAATATGTAACTTTTTAACCATCACATCAGCTGTTAACATCTACAGCAGCTAATAACATTTACAGCAGCTCATAACATTTATAGCATAATACAAGAAGAAACACTATCGTAGATCATTTATAAAACAACATTTATGTCAGCCCGAAAAAAGGCATGAAATCAGTGGACAACATAAAATGTTAAAATATGTGAGTAACAAATGAAAATCGAAAATTTGGATTTTAATATGACGAATGTTACGACCGTCTTTGGATGATCAAGACATTGAATTTGCTGAGAAAACAAATCAGGAGGGTGGACGGAACTTAAACAATGTAAATGTATGGAGTTTCTAATCAGGCGTCAGGCCGATGTGACACTTGAATACCCGGCTCCAGAGGTAACAGTGGAATGAATGACTATCTCACCAATTATAAGCTCAGGCATGGATGGGTTTAGGTGTTGTGTTGCAGATGGAAACAAACATTGTTGGTGATAATGCAGTATCTTTTTGAATTGAGCTCAAGTTGAAATATGCAGTTAGAAACAAACAGGATCCATTCAGAGTCAATTCCTGCTGAGCTTGAGGGAGGTAGTGAGAGACACAAAATATTTTTGTGTAAAAACTGAAGATTTGAGCTCATCTATCTCATCCAACCCCATGCCAGCCTTCGGGGACCGTCTGTTCGTGACCCCTTTGATTGGACCTCGGATTCCCTCATCAACACAACAGCTGTTTCGTGGAAAGAAACGTGTATATGAAATGAATGATACCGTTAGGCCGGGGGAGCTAAATAGGAACAAACTGATCAAAGTATAGCAGAAAAAGGATTTAAAATCAAAAGACAGACTTTTTAAAGCATGCTGTTTAATTTATTTAATCAATATCTTGTTTTTAAAATTTCTGTCCAGATGTGTGGATCAGTGAGTTCAGTGTGGAAGAGTAGACAGGAGACTGTCATTGAGTTTCCCAGTTTGGCGTGCTGTGTTCAATGTTACTTTCCTCCAGGTCATTTATCTTTGGATCTGATTCACTCACTGAGAACGGATTGCTTGGGATAAATTGACAGTTTGGCATGCCTAGTACCTCTTGTAATTATGCTTTTGTTGTTCAGATATCTCCTAAGTGTTGCTCACTGCTCACAATATTTTGCACTGGCTTTGTTCCATCAATATCTTTCGTTTTACTACTCAAATGGAATCATTCATCACCTGTTAGAAAACGAATGTTATCACGTTGATACTCCTCATTCTCATTTCGGTGCATTCCGCACGTGGCCTTCTCATTCTATTGTCTATTGTTTGTAATGTTGGCTCTCAGTTAGATTTATTCATCCATTGAATTAGTTTGCTGCCGGGATATTTCACAACATACTTTAACTGAGCTCTGAATTTCTTCTGTGTCACCACATAAATAAATGCATTTGTGCAGCAACTGAGGTTGCGAAGCATAAATGCGACCTGTTCAAAGAGATTAAAAGCAGCAGAATGTAAGGAATAACCGGCTTCAAATCTATATAGAATATACACAAACCAGAGAAGTATGAAGCTGGCGGATATGGCAAAGAGTAAAGCCACGGAAATCCGTCGACTCTCTATCTCCGAGTCATTCTCTGTCTTCGTCTGCCCCCGCAGTCCCTTACGAACCTCAACAGCCTCAAAGATACGTCTCACTGTCAGAACGTTGATAAAAAGAACGAAAGTGACTGCGAGAAATGGTGTTAGAAATTCTGCAAAATATTTAAAGCTTGCCCACCGACGGTCTTTAAAATAACTGGACTTGGTATAACAGTACCATGGAATATTGTTGCTGATATTTCCAGGTTTATATCGAAAGTAGAATGGAATGTTCTTTAAAGAAAAGAAAATGCAGATCGTTGCTAGAATCCTCATTGCAGTTTTCTCTGTGCAATACTTAATTTTCATCTGATGAAAACAAATGGCAACCATTCGATCAAAAGTAAAAGCAGTAGTGAACCAGACAGAACAGTCAATCATCAAACAGCTCAGGACATAGACAAAACTACAAACAGGGGTGATGTCCAGGAAACACTTTGGATAATAATATGTGCGAAATCGTAAAAGTACTATATCACAAACAATGAAGAGAAGATCAGACGTTGCCATGGCCACCAGATATCGAGTGGTGCATTTAGAAAGACCACAGTTGCCCCAAGCCAGCAATGCAATCACCAACAGACAAACTATAAGAGAGAGAAAGGGGAAAAAGAACAACGAAAGTTCAAGTTACTGATAAATATTTGCCCGTGCCTGAGCTCAGACTGAAAGAGATTTTTGCACAAGGTAATTGTTGTTCCATATCACATGAATATTAATGAGTCGGTACTCCTGAAATAATTGTGATTTCTCTGGAGATTTGTAGGTCAACTTGTGGTGCACGTTCTACGTTTCCTCATTGAGCTGGACAATACTTTCGCAGGGATTTTGTCACCGTGCTTAGTAACAACGGCAGTTAGCGTCCGATGAAGTGCCAGTGCTCTGTTCCGCTTTTTGCTTACGTATGAAATGGGCCACAGGGACTGCAACAAACACCACATTGAACCGACTGGCAGTTGACTATCCACAAGGAATCACGAGGATCAACTAGATACCAAAATTCTTATGGTATTCTGATACAGAGACAATGAGGGTCACCATTTCGACAGGGACAGTGTATTCATCCTGTTCCAGGCTAACCTCGACATTCATGGGAATTCCTGGAGGAGTGGCATTCAAACAAGAATTCCATTAAGAAACAAATCCATTGGGCCCCATTTCCCAAACACTCTGACAATGAACTGGAATTGATATCACCCATCGCAACAGACCACGAAATGTAAATAGTAAACGGGACAGAGCACCAGTGCTTCAACAGGGGCTCACTTATGATATTAACTGGCATGGTGCAACGAAACGTCTGAGACCAAACCTATCAGCTCAGCGAAAAAAATTACATTCTGGAATGATTCCTTGCCTCTTTGAAAAGGCATAGAGAAAGATATGGTTGAGTATTCTATGATTTATTGACGGAGGCGGTATTTGATTTCTTCTGCTTTATTGATTAGTCTGACTGTCTGGATATTCCCATAAAACCATGATATGTACAAAAAGACACCCACAAATATTGAAAACATGAATAGAAGGAACTTAATTCGAACATGGTTTGCAAAATTCTTGCATTGCTTTTGGAGCCTTCATAGTTGAGATTACGTCTAGAATTGTGCATCCACACTAGATAATCTACAGTACAGCTCACTGAAGCACTCTACAGTATCCAGGAATGGATGGCTTCCATGACATGAACAAAAAAGTGACAGGGCATTTTAACATCCCGACAATGTGAACAATGGTGATTTTCAACATACAACCACGTGGTGTGCTGAAAATCCAATCACGACATCACAGGTTGGATAACCAACACAATGAGATGAGTCCCTATTTGGCAGGGACTCACGCAATCCGTCCAATTCGGTACACGAAAGCTCCCATTCAAACAAAACCTGAATCCATGCAATGGTAATTGCAATGTTCTGGTTTGGAAAACAGACACGCTGTCTTGTCTTCAGCAAAGCGTCCTGCGTCATTTAATTGTCCTGCACCTGTGCTCGTCTTCTGGGAACTCTCCTTGGAAACAGATATCAGTATCTCATATTTAGAGCGCAGTTTGGTTCAAAGATATTCCGCTGTTTATCCAGCATTATCCATAGAGATGAGCTGAATTGTTTTGCAGCCTGTTTTAGGAGAAGTAGACATTGTACAAACCGATTGGTACCAGAGACTGACTCACTGGATATGGCCAATGCTAAAGATTGGGGAGATGATGGTCTAATGCCTTATTAACTGTTAACTATTAACACAGTGTTATGGTCCTGGCCAGACTACACAAAACATTGCAGGAGGGGAGCCCGGAACCTAATTTTCCAGTTGTTTTCAACAGATATCAGGTGAATATTCCAGGAGCGAAGCAGTTGGTCAAACCACTCGGGTTTAATCAAAACAGAATTTATTTTCTCACAGACAAAAAAAGAACAGAACTATTTTAAAACGCAACCGATACTAAAACGTAACATAACAAAGAGCTGTTCCTATTTCCTGCAACATCACACAACCACACCCCTTGGGAAAATGGTAAATTCAAACGCAGGAGTCCACAGGAGCGACTAGTCAGAAACAGAGAGGATCAGCATGGAGCTGTTTCTTTCGGGACCAGGTAACGTTAACCCAAAACAAGGAAACATCCAGAACTTGGAGATTTAACCATTTCCCTTTCATTGCACACGTATTTTAAAAAAGACTGAAAGCCTTATTTTTTCATTTTTGACTTAGGCAGCATTGACTCACCATTATTACATGGCAGTTCAGACATAACTGACAATCTGACATAATGACCCTTCTTGAAAAATAACCAAAACATTATAATCTTGTTAAATGAGCAACAACGTCACGTCTCCCTACTGAAAACAGAACTGATACGTCAATATCCAAAGATGCCTTCATTTTAAAACCCCTTCAATTTCGATTGTTGGTACACGACAATACAGACACGTTACATTGACTGTAACCATGTAAACATGCGATATTACATTCTATTTCAAGCTCGTTACGGCTGCCAGCAGACACTTCCATTCGTCGACCAATTCGTCACAATATGTTGGTTATCATGTTTTCTCGTCCTGCCACGTGCACGATTTTCAAATGGAGTGGCTGCAACACCAAGATCCATCAAGATAGACTGTTATTTTTTACCTTAATTCTCTCTACAATCGTAAAATGTGTTAAGATCAGTGCATATGATTGTCTCAGATCCATTCGTGGTCAGACGAACATTGAAATACTGTAATGCCAACCGAAAACTCAAAGTCACCTTTCCATTGTCGAATACTTCTGCTGTTGAATGTTCCATATCCTGGAGAAATACCCATTAAATGTATTACATGCTCCTGACTTCCAGAACGAACACAGCACCGACATTCAAATCAATTGGATAGATAGACATCTGCAAAGGCTTTGCGTATTTAGGTGTGGCTGATGCTGAGGCAGCGGTGTCAGAGCTTTCAGGATCTCAAATGTACTCTGACAGTCCGCTGTCCACTGAAGCTTAGTGCCTTGCTTCAGCAACTCACTGAGTACAGGAGACATACAACTAAAAATTGGAACGACCTTCTGAATAAATCCATTCAATCCCAGGAACTGTGGTGCTCTTCGTTTCATCGATGGTATGGGAAACTATGAAACTACGTTTTTTGTAGCCCATGAGGCATTTTGTCAATGTTCAGTAGCATGGCACAGGATGCGACTTGTGCTTTGGAAAATGCACCCTTAGCCAGATTTATCAGCATGTCTGTCTCCCATTGTCGATTGAATAATTCTGATAAATGTTACAAATGTTCCATCATGTGTTAATAAAAGTCACCAGGTCATCGAAACAAATTTCACAATCTGTTAATCCGGCAATGATCTTGTTGGTTTGTGTTTGAAATGTGGCTGGCGCATTTTCCGTGACAAATGGCATGAATTTAAATTGGTGTAATTCATTCAGCGTTACGAGAACCAAAATGGTCTTCACTCTTTCTGACAATGTTAACTACCAGTGCCCGCTGAGCATGTCCAACTTATAAACATAAGTTGCTTGCCCCCTCGTTAAACACAGCCTTCCACGAGGGGAATTGGATACGGATCAGACTTTCTAAGTCCATACAATTTGTGATAGACAACAAATAACCATTAGATACCATCTGGTTTTGGAAACATTACAGCGGATGAGCTCCAGTGTCTAACTCAATTCTCTTATGTTCACTTGGAGCATGCATTCAATCTCCTTTTTAAATTGTGCCGATTTGAGGTTTACTCTGACACAGCAGTTGCATTATCAGAACAGTATTTCCTAAGTCAGTGTTTTCCAGCTTCTTTCCATTTATCTCCCCATTTGATAGCAAAACACTCTTTCAGGTAATTTTGATTTTACTCTGAAAGGTGATTCAATAATGTTTATACAAATTTTTAACAATATCCCCGTTGTCCAATTAAATTTGTGAAATGTCTATTTCAGAATCCTCTAATCTTGGTTCTCATTTTAGCTTGAGTTTCTTAACTCGAAATGAACGCCTACTGGCAGTTCATGTGCTACCCCAATATCTCCTCGGAAAGTCACTGGCAATGCGATTTGATAAACTTCTGCAAATTCTCATCTGCCTGAATATATGATGGTCGACATTTCCTCAAAAGGCATATATTTAACATAATCACACTAAAATACATTCGCAATATTTCCCTGTGTATGGTTTATGATAAAGTGCTTTGGTTTTTGATTTTCCTGCTGCAACTCAGTTAATTGCTGTGAGATAAAAATGTCTACTTTGTTAGCTATATGCTCATGTCAAACAGGATCTCTGAGAATTCCCCTTCAACTTTCTTATTTGCCCTCACCTTTCAACCACAGTATGTAGAACTCCTACCTGTGCAGCAGATGCATCATTAGCAAGGACAAATTACACTCCTGGAGTTAAGCAAATGTTCAGGGCTCCTTCCATAAATACTCCACTTTTTTCAGTGGACTCCCAAACCTCACTCGACATGGTTGAATACTTCTTGTCTCACCGTGAAATCGTTTTAAGAGCACTTTATCTCGTAATGGCCCTTTAGAGGTCCACCTGTCCTCAACTTTCAAATTCGAAGGTTGATAGGATCTTGTGCTTCTTTATATTGTAACCTCTTCACCTGCTCCTCCTGGCCTCTGCAAGTGAACGTTAGTTTCGCAGGTATATGTTTTAAGAAAATCTGCCACTTCCGCCTGAACCAACCTACGACCAGATTGTACATTCTGGTGCACATTTTTCGCCTCCATTGTACTTTCTGTTTGCATTCCAACAAAATTCTCTGACTTATCCTGTTTTCCTACATCTGTCGTCCTCGTGTTTTTTCTAACCAACCAGTGCTGCGATTTCTCGTGGCCTGCTTTATTGCAGTGAAGATACCGGAGCTTTATAATTTCTCTTTCCGCTTCAAGGATTTCCTTTTTGCCCTGTGGTAAATTATTCTGGCGATGTTCTATTTTTGTTTTACCACATGAGGATTTCGCTTTACTCCCATTACTGTGCCTCATTCACTGAAGTTGATGTTGGAAGGCAAACTTCGATTTATGAACCAACTCATAAACACCAACCATTTTAACTGCTAATCTTGACGTTTTAATGCTCTGCTCTTCCATGATACTTCTCACTACATTAGGAAGTGAATTTTTGAACTCTTACAAAATAATCGTCTCTCTTAACATATCATAGATTTATTGCATTTTAACGCCCTTATCCATCTAGGAAAATTATTTTGGTTGGTCTTTTCAAACGGAGTTCAGGTGTGACCAGGGACGCTAGTGAGACTTCTAGAACGTTGTCTGTAGACTTCTAGTCCAAGTTCACATACAATTAAATTGGCTTTATTAACCCTCTCATACATCCCGGATACCTCGTCTGATCGTGATACAAATACTTCACGAGCTCTGTTTATCAGTTATGTTTGAATCAACAAAATCCGCATGGTCACTGGCCACATCATCCCTTCAACCACTTTCTCAACTAAGACAACAAAGGTTTCCATATCCTTCTCATAAACCTTAGACAATGCTTGAATATATTTGAACAGATGCTCACCAGGACTTTGGCTACCATGTGTTTCCTTACCTTCACTCTCTTCCACACTAACCTTACCTTCAGCCTTCATCGTAATCGTTTTAAGCTGGCTTTCACGTTCAAGTGATAATTTATGATGTTCAAATACCCACCCGCCCAATTGCTACCTCTGCTCTGTCTCTTTTTCTCTTTCTTATCTCTCATTTTCTTTTAGTACTTCTAACATAATTCAACTTTTCGGTTTTTGTCTACTAGATTTTGATCTTTTTCTTGCCTCTGTTTCTAATCATAATTCAAGCCGTCTCATTTATTTTCCTCTTCATTTTCCTTTTGTCTTTAACTCAAGCTGTGTCATTTTCAATTGAATTTTAGCCATCTCCCAATACTCCAATGCCATTTCCATCAAATATAAATGTTGAGCTATTGTTGTAATTATCTCTCCTTTTCTTATGGTGATGATAAGAAGGTAACTCTAACTCCATCTGAACGATCAATTCCAATAGTTTTGCTTCTATTACCTTTTGTAAAACACCGAAAATCACTTCTTCAACACTCCAAAAGCTCTGAGTTAACAGAAGAGGCATTACTACAACAAGTACTGTTTGGAACAACCAAATTTACCACGAGGAAGAAAAGACACGAACATTTACAACTCGCTGCCTTCTAGTCCAACAATCGTTATCCCACAGCAGGGCTATCGAATAAATGCCAGAAGTGAAGAAATGGAAGGGATGGTCAGAGCAGGGATCCCCTGTGGCCGTTCCCCTCAGAAATAACTCTACCCCTTTGCTTACTGCTGGTCGGTATGGCCTATCAGCAGAAAGCCATAGTTGTCAGGTCTCTGGAACTGAGCCTGGCAGTGTGGCTCAGAAGGGAAGGAGGAAGAATATAAAAGCGCTCGTGCTAGGGGATCCAACAGTTCGACGGATTGACAGGAGTTTGTTTTGGTCCGGAACGGGACTCCCGGAAGGTAATTTTCCCTCGCAGTTCCAGGCTCTGGGATGTTGCCAATCGGTTTTACAAGATTCTGAAGGGGGAGAATGAGCAGCCAGAAATCGGGGAACGTATTAGCTACAATGCCATAGCCAGGATCGGGATTGAGGATCTGAAATGTGACTGCAGAGACCTAGATTGAAAGTTGAAGAGCAGGACGCGTAGAGTAGTGATCACGGGTTTGCTGTTGCTGCAATTAGATAGAGAGGTGAGGAACAGTCGGGGAATGCAATTAACACGTGGCTGCGAGGCTGGTGCAGGAGAGAAGGCTTCTGATACTTAGATCATCGGGATACCTTCGGGCCAAAATGGAATCTGTACATAAACTGGAGGGACACGAATGTCCTGGGAGGGTGATTTGGTTATTTGATTCGGGAGCATTTAAACTAGTTTGGCGGGTTTGGGAATCAGAGCTACATATCTGAGAGAGGACAGTTGCAGATGGGGCATGGACAGGATGTAGTGAATGTATTGGGATTTTTTCCCACGCGATGAAACAAAGGGCTCAGTTAAAGTGCGTCTGTTTTAACGCAAGGAGTGTCAGAAATAACAGTGACGAACTTAGAGCATGGATCAGTACCTGGGGCTATGGTGTTGTGGCCATAACGCAGACGTAGCTTTCACAGGGACACGAATGTTTGCTTGTTGTTCCAGGCTTTAGAACATTGAGAAAGAACAGGGAGGATGGAAAAAGAGGATGTAGCATTGCAAATCAGATTGTGGAAAAATGCAGATGTAGCAGGGTAGTTGTTATGGGTGATTTCAATTTTCCAAATATCGACTGCAACTTTTTTAGAGCAGATGGTTTGGATGGTTTGACAAGACTTAGGATGCATAGAAAAGGGGAAGCAAAATGTAGGGGATGGGGAAAACCGAAATGTGAAGCTGCTTAAAGGAAATGACGGTGGGTGTCCATGATATGTATGTCTCTGTCAGGCAGGGAGGAAGAGATAAGATAAATGAATCGTGTTTTACTGCATAAATTGCATCTCGTGTTAAGTGGAATACGGACGCTTATGTGGCGATGAAACGAGATGGTTCATTTGAGGCATTGGAGACTTACAGATTAACTACAAAGAACTGAGGGAGAGAATTGAGAAGAGAAAAGAGATTACATAAGCGGTCTTTAGCAGTTAGAATAAAGGAGAATTCTACATCTTTCTCTCGGCCTGTGATGGACCAAAGGATAACCAGAGTAGGAATAGGGCCGGTCAAAGTAGAATTCGGAAGCTGTGCGTGGACCCTGTGGAGGTCGGACAGGTGCAAAACAAATATTTCTCATTGGTTTTCACTGTGGAAAATGAGACTATTGTTGAGCAGAAGAACGAAATATGAGATATTAGACGATAAAGAATTGACCTTAGTAAGGAAGTGATATATTAATTCTGGAAGGACTGAAAGTAGACAGGTCCCCTGTTCTCGAAAGGATTTATCTGAGGATTCTCTGCGAAGCTAGCGAGGAGATGACAGAGTCTTTGGCTTTGATCTTTGTGTCGTCTATCCTACAGGTTCCGTACCAGAAGTCAGGAGGTTTGCAAATGTTATGCGCTTGTTCAAGAACGGCAGTCGAGCTGACCCGGGTAATTACAGACCAGTACGCCTTACGTCTGTTACAGGAAAGGGTTTGGAATAGGTTATTGCAGATATGACTTATAAGCATCTCGCAAGCCATAATTTGATTTATGTAGTCATAATGGTTTCGTCAAGGGCAGGTCATATCTCACAAACCAGATTGAGGTATTTGAGAAGGTGACCAAACATGTTCGAGAGAGTAGGAAAGTTGATGTCGAGTGCAAAAGGACTTCAGTAAATCCTTCGTTAAGGCTCAACGTGGTAAGCCGTTGCAGAAAATGCGAAGGCATGAGATTGCGTGTGATATCGCAATCTGGATTCGGAATTGGCTTTTTGTAAAAAGGCAACGAGTGGAGTTTAATGGAATGTGTTCATGCTGGAGTCTTGTTGCAAGTGATGTGCCACAAATATCTGTTTTGGGACCACTGCTATTTGTGAATTCATACACGACTTAGAAGGGGGCATAGGTGGATGGGTTAGGATGATTGCAGATGATACTAAAATCGGTTGAGTAGTGGACTTTGTGGAAGAATGTTGCAGGTTGCAGGGGGACTTGAATAAACTGCATAATTAGACTGACAGGTGGCAAATGAAGTTCAATGCACATAAATGTGATGTGATTCACTTTGGGAAGAAAAACAGGAATGCAGAATACTGGGTCAATGGAAAGATTCTTGGTTGTGTGAATGTGCAGAGGGATCTTGGATTCCATGTACATACATCCCTGGAAGTTGCCACCCAAGGTCTACAGTGCTTTCAAGAAGGCATACGGTGTGATACGTTGTATTGGTAGATGGATTATGTTCTCGAGCTGTAATGTAATGCTGCAACTATGCAAAATGCTACTGCGACCACACTTGTAATATTGTGAACAGTTCTGGTCGCCCCATTACAGTAAGGATGTAGAAGCATTGGAAATAGTGTAGAGGATACTAACAGGATGTTTCTTGATCTGGAGAGAAGGTCTCATGAGAAAAGGCTGAAAGACTTGTGTCTGCTCTTTTTAGAAAGAAGAAGGCGAACATCGGACTTGACAGCGATGTACAAGATGATCAGAGGATTAGATAGGATAGCCAATGAATATCTATGTCCCAGGATAATGACATCAGCGTGTACGAAGGGCATAACTACAAATTGAGGGATAATAGATTTACGACAGATGTCAGTGACAGGTTCTTTATCATAAGGGCGTGGAATGACGTGCCTGTCAATTGGTTGACTCAGCAACATTAGGGAGATTTGAACAACCATTAAATAAGCACATGGATGATGGTGGGACGGTGTTGGGGGATGGGTTTAGATAAGGTTACAGATCGGCACAACATCAAGGGCCGAATGGCCGGTTCTGTGCTGTGTTCTATGTTCTATGTTCTATGATAGGATTATTGGAATACTGGAAATGGAATTGTCGGTGTGCAAAAAGATTAGGAAAACCCAATTTAACAAAGGGATGAGCATTCCCTTCCTTTAAGACGGAAGAGAGACGGATGAAATAATGACATGCTGGCGTTTTCATCCCAACTCTTTGTTTTTCTTCATAAACATAATTCAAATAAACCCATTCTGCTTGACGTGGAGTGGATGGAACTTGTTTGTGTTTTCAGGAAATGGAGACACTGATGAGTGGAACCTATTTGTCCCATGCAACGTTGCAACATAATGATAGATGAGCAGCCATCAACATATTAAGCCATTTATTAATACCGCATCTCAGTGCTGCCGACGTAGTTTGAAATTATTAATTTTCGTGAATGCCGGGATTTTCGAAACTAATGAGCCCGAAAGTCAGAAATTTCGAAACCAATGAGTCTTAGTTATAAATATTATGCTTAGATTCGCGTGAGACGTTATTCTGAAACACTTAAGTGTAATAGGTACCTGATAATTTAAAGGAATTCCTGGAAGACGATAAAGTTCATGCACACAGTCTCAATGTTTACAGTGCACTCAAAACTGGAAGTACATTTAATGGAGCCTTCACAATATTGAATTTGGACAAAGTTAAAATGAGATATTTCGCATTTCTAGGGCGTTTTGCGTAGCAATTAATTTTTTAATATGTGGGTTATCTTGGAGCAAGTGCAAATAAAGTATATTGTGTCTGAATCAAATGGAAATACTTTACTTCTGCTTAAAGATATTGTAAGATTATTTTCCATTCACTACAAATCTCGACAGCTCTCTGGGTTTTGAGATGGTGGTAAAAGGTTACCCGCAAAATTGTTTCAAATGGAGTAATTAGGGGTGTAGATTCGTAGCATAGAACATAGAACATAGAACAGTATAGTACAGAAAAGGCCCTTCAGCCCACGATGTTGTGCCGACCACTGATCCTCATGTATGCTCCCTCAAATTTCTGTGACCATATGCATGTCCAGTAGTACCTCAAATGTCCCCAATGAACTTGCTTCCACAACTGTTGCTGGCAACGCATTCCATGCTCTCACAACTCTTTGTGAAGAACCCGCCTCTGACATCATCTCTATACTTTCCTCCAATCAGCTAAAAGCTATGACCCCTCGTGTTAACAATTTCTGCCCTGGGAAGTAGTCTCTGGCTATCGACTCGATCTGTGCCTCTTATTATCTTGTTTCCCTCAATTAGGTCCCCTCTCCTCCTCCTTTTCTCCAATGAAAAGAGCCCGAGCTCAGTTAAACTCTCTTCATAAGATAAGCCCTCCAGTCCAGGCAGCATCCCTGTAAACCTCATCTGAACCCTCTCCAAAGCAACCGCATCTTTCCTATAATAGAGCACCCAGAAGTGAACGCAGTATTCCAAGTGTGATCTCACCAAATTTTTATAGAGCTGCAACAAGATCTCACAACTCATAAACTCAAGCTCCCTGTTCATGAAAGCCAAAACACCATCTGCTTTCTTAACAACCCTTTCCACTTGGGTTGATGTACCTGCACATCAAGATCCCTCTGTTCCTCCACACTGCTAAGAATCCTATCCTTAATCTTGTACTCAGCTTTGAAATTAGAACTTCCAAAATGCATCAGCTCGCATTTATCCCGGTTGAACTCCATCTGTCACCTCTCAACCCATCTCTGTATCCTGTCAATGTCACGCTCTAGCCTTCAATAGCCTGTCAACCACACTACCAAACTTTGTGTCGACTACCAACTTGCTGACCCATCCTTCAATCCCCTCATCCAAGTAATTGATAAAAATTACTAACAGTAGAATGAAACAACACTCCCCACTGACGTCCAGGCAGAATAATTTCCTTCTACTACCACTCGCAATCTTCTGTTGGTCAGCCAATTCTGCAACCAGACAACTAAGCTCTCCT
Source organism: Hemiscyllium ocellatum (assembly GCF_020745735.1). Lineage (NCBI taxonomy): Eukaryota > Metazoa > Chordata > Chondrichthyes > Orectolobiformes > Hemiscylliidae > Hemiscyllium > Hemiscyllium ocellatum. The sequence goes on from NW_026867631.1 coordinate 415,982, forward strand.
GTATCCCATTCCTCCTGACCTTCTGAATGAGCCTACCATGGAGAACGTTATAAAATGCCTTGCTGAAATCCATATACACCACATCCAAAGCTCGACCCTCATCAACGTTTCTAGTTACATCCTCAAAAGAACGCGATAAGGTTTGTGAGGCCTGCCCTGCCCCTCACAGAGCCGTATTGACTGCATTTAATCATGCCATGCTCTTCCAGATGGCCATAAATCATATCCCTCCGAATTCATTCTTACAACTTGCAGACCACAGACGTGAGACTTACTGGTCAGTAATTGCCGGGGATTTCACTATTTCCTTTCTTGAGGAGAGGAATTATATTTGCCTCTCTCCAGTCCTCAGGTACGACTCCAGTGGAGAGCGAGGATGTAAAGATCTTCGCAAATGGCGAAGTAATTTCATCTCTCGTTTCCCAAAGCAGCCGAGGACAAATCTGGACCTGGACTGGCGAATTGTCAATCTTAATGTTTGACAAACCTTTCAGCACATCAGCTTCCTCTATCTCTATCCATTCCAGCATGCATACTTGCTCTTCAAAGATTTGATTCACTACAAAATTCGTTTCTTTCGTAAAGAGAAAATCAAAAAACTCATTTAGCGCTTCCCCTACGTCCCCAGACTACACACACAAATTCCCTATGCTATCACTGATCGACCCGACTCTCTTATTCCTCATATAAGTGTAAAATGCCTTTGTGTTTTCCCTAATCCGTTCTGACAAGGCTTTATCGTGCACCCCCCCCCCCCCACCCAGGCTCTCCTCAGACCATTTTTGAGCTCCTTCCTCGCCTGCCTGTACTCCTCTGGAGCTGAACTTGACCCTAGCTTCCTCCACCTTATGTAAGCTACCTTTTTCTTTTTGACGAGAAGCTCCACATCCCTCGTCCTTCAAGGTTCATTTATCTTACCACTTCTTGCCTGTCTCAGAGGGGCATATTTATTAATCACTTTCAACAACAGTGCCTTACACAGTCTCCACATGTCTCTAGTGCCTTTACCATGGAAGACCTGCTCCCAATCCATGCTTCCAAACTCATGTCTAATTGCATCATAGTTTTCTCTTCCCCAATTAAATATCGTCCCATTTTGCCCAATCCTCTCCTTCGCCAAGATATGTAGATGCGAGGCTGTTGTGGTCACTATCACCAAAATGCTCTCCCACCATAAGATCTGATACCTGCCCCGGCTCGTTTCCGATCGCCAAGTTTGGAATCGCCTCTCCCCTCGTCGGCAGAAGGAAAAAAAAACAGGATAATGTGTTGAAATGGAATGAAGGTTAAAATGAATTTTAGTGAAAAGGAGGTTTAGTCGATAGCAGCAAACTGACAGGTGTCTTTTGATGACTTTGGCGGAGTGGACTCGATGGGCCGAATGGCCTTACTTCTTCTCCTATGTATTGTGGTCTCATGTTTGTGTCATTGTCTTTCATTTTAGGAAATATTCAACTGGTGATCAAGCCACGACCCGAGGCAACAAAATCGTATCTGGAGAGATTAGTTAAACCTCTCTGACTGTTTGATGAGATCATGTTTGTGACCGGACCTAAGTGTGAAAAAATGTATGTGGTCTTGGCGTGAAAAAGCATGAGGCAGTGGAAAACATGAACAGGAGACCAGTTTCCAGATGTATGCACCAACTTGACAAAAAATGAAATGTGGCTTAGACGAGCAGAAAAACACAGTTTAAACGAGAAGACACTTGCACAAAATCCGCCAAGAAACTGCCATTAAAACTTTGAGAGTATCATTAGTGGCAAAATAAATACAATCAAGACAGTAAGTGTGATTGGTCATTCAGTCACAATGTTATAGGAATGAACGAAAATGTACTTTGAGAGGATTCATGTTGGAGTGTTTGATGGGGCCCATTGGATGACAGACAGAATCCACCGCCATGCCCATCTTGAGCTTTTGAATAATTAGATCGGTAGGTGAGGTCGTAATATATTAAGATAGTTAGATCTGTGAAAAAAAAATCTGAGCTAAGGGGTGTCGCAGTCTGTGGTAATGGGCTTCCGGGTAAAATAAAATGAAGAAGTTCAAGTTGAAGTTAAGACATCCTGAACATTAGAGCTATGTTGTTTAATAGGTCTTACATTGTAACTCAAAAGCGGTTACTTGCATTTGCAGAAAGTTAGCACTCAATGATACAGCCAATCATAAAATTGGTAAGAAGTGAAACACATTGAATTGCCGTCTACAAAACGGATACACATAAATAGAGCAGCAGAAACTTTCCGTCTATGTATGGTGCTATTTTCCTGCTATTTGTTGAAGTGATTAGTGGATAGGTTTCGGGAGCATTAAAGAAAAACACAAGTTAATGAACCAGAATCATTAATTAAAATTAAAGTACCTAGAATGATCCAACCGCCAGGTCAAAAATTAATTAACTGACAGCCAGCTTCTCTTGCTATTGTCTTTCTTTTCACTCAGCCCCTTGCAGGTTTTAAGATCCTCATCAGGAACAGGATCCACACCTCAGAATGGGAGGTGCGATAGATTGAGGTCACAATAAAATAAATGGTGAACTGGTGTTGCACAGTGATTGTAATTATGGGTCATACTGATGTTAACATAGGCATAAAGGTGCTAATCCTTTGTGGGCGCCTCTCAATTTTGATCAGATCTCAGGAAGACAGGCACTTGGCAGGACTCATTGGTTCCCTCACAGCCTTGACTGTACAGCAGAGTGGGGGGAAATTAAAGGATTGGTCCCAAAACGGCACTGAGATGATACACTTGATTGTTGTTATATTCAAATGGATGTTAGTTATTTTACTGTAGTTGTCATGTTCCAATTAGCTTCCGTGGCTGTCAGTGATTTGTGTCTCGCTTTGGCATTATGATACGCGCTGTCAAAAAATATAAATGTGGATTGTATCGGATGGGCCGAAGTACACAACGTTAATGATATTCAACAGATGCATGATGCAAAAAAAAATTCTGGGTTGGTCTGAGGGGCTTTATTTGTTTATGATACGCGAAAAGCTGCACAGCATTGAATGAATCCAAATGGATGATGGGAAAACGTTTTGACTGAAAGCACCACCCCTTTTGTTGAAATATTCTACGTTGGATGGAGGTGATTTCGTCGAATTTCAAGAGCGTTAGTTATTATTTTACGAGATGTCACATCGTTCTCAAAACAATACAACTTTAAACATGCAGAAGAAAAACAAAGACAGTGACTGCAATGTCAGAGAAAGAAACCTACGCTACGGTCTGACAAAACAAGGAATCTTCAAAGTTAGTTTTTGCTGTTTGAGTTGAAACATTACTGGACATCAGAAAAAACGTCAAAAAAGAAAACTAACAACTGTCGAAATTCACAGGCTGACTTTGGATGAAATTTTATGTGATGGCTCACAGCCAATGAGAAGATTGTGGGCGGCACGGTGTCTAGCACTGCTGCCTCACAGTGCCAGAGGCCCGGGTTCAATTCTCGCCTCAGGCAACTGACTGTGTGGAGTCTGCACATTTTCCCCGTGTCTGCGTGGGTTTCCTCCGGGTGCTCCGGTTTCCGCCCACAGTCAAAAGATGTGCAGGTTAGGTGAATTGGCCATGATAAATTACCCATAGTGTGCGGTGAAGGGGTAAGTGTCGGGGTGTGGATGGGTTGCGCTTCGGCGGGTCGGTTTGGACTTGTTGGGCCACAGGGCCTGTTTCCACACGGTAGGTAATCAAATCCAAAAGATAAGTGCATAGATTTTAAGTGCAAATTGATGCAAATCTGCAATAGTGAGTAGAATCGGTTTTTTATTGATGAGATCTGTCTGTTAATTAGATGTAAAATGCATAAACCATCACTACTGTGTTAACCAGGAGCAATGTATTTTTAGAACAATAAGACGGTGCTATTTTCTGGGTCTGCAGCTTCGGAAGGAGCAAATATGGCGTGAAGTGCACTGATGTCCTCTTTTTGTTGGATGTGGACGATAAGGGCGAGTGTCCATGTTCCTGATGATTATGTCTGCAGGATGTGTGTTTGGCTACAAGTCCTATCAGATCCCACGGTTCGGTTGGAGTGCCAGGTTGAGGCAATGTGGAATTCAAATGATCTGATGGTGTGAAGAATGGCAGTGAAAGGAAGGGAGAAAAAAACACAGATACAGCCAGGCAGATGGGTTAACACATCGAAAAAATGGAGAGGGACGGAAGTAGAGCAGGAGTCACCTGTGATTGTACATATCTCAAACAAGTCTGCTGTTTTAGAAAATGTAGGGGACGATTGACTCTCAAGGGAATGTAGCACGAATAGCCGAATTTCTGGTACTGAAAATGGCTCTAAGATAATGAGAGGTACGTACGTTTTCAAGCTATTGATTGTAAAACAAGACCTTCTGGTCACAGATAGAAACGGAGGATTCTATGACCAGCAGCGAAAAATCAGAATTGTGTGTACCTTCCCTGGCACAACGATCAAGGATATCTCGCAGACGATGCAGAATGTTCTCCAAGAAGAGGAGGACCAGCAGCAGATCGTTGTACACATTGGAATTAACAATATAGGAAGGGAAATGAATGAGATTCGGAAGAAATAATGCAGAAAATTTGGCAGGATTATTCAAGAATAGATATAGGTGAATTTATCTCGGTGATGTGAGCTTTTGAGATACAAAGAGCAAACGAATGTGTGGCCAAGGAGATGGTGCAGTGTAGAATGGTTCGCATGTTTTGGACCATTCGGAACTCTTCGAGATAGAAATGACCTGTATAATAAAGACGGACTGCATTTGAATGGGAAGGCGACTGACATTGGCAGTAAGATTTGGTAGAGGGGCACGGGTGGATTTAAACTACTAAAATTGATGAGTAATGCTGGCGTGGGTGTGCCCCAGTGTGATAGTGAGGAAATACATAAATCTGAGACAGCCACAGCTGGATAAAGAAGAGAGGCAAACATTCAAGGCAGAAAGGCACAAAGCAGAGAATAAGGTAGGACTGATAAATTAATCAGCATATATTTCAATGCAAGAGGCCTAACAGAGAAGGCAGATGAAATCAAAGCATGGTTATGATCATGAGCCTAGTATACCAGACCAATTATAGGGACGAGGCTCAGGAATGGACACGAATTGCAGCATAATTTTAGAATACAAATGCTGTAGGTAGCATAGAAAGAGGGGCAAGAGAGGATGTGGAGTGGCGTTTTTGATAAAGGGTGGCTTTACTTCCATCCTTAGAAGGATATTCCTGGGTATGCGGCCAGGGAAGCTATTTGGATTTAACTGAGGAATAAGAAAAAGATGATCACTTTATTGGTGTTGTATTATTGATCTCCCGATTAGTCAGTAGGAAATAGAGAAACTCATTTGGAAGGATATCTCAGTAACCTGAAACAGTATTAGGTAGATTTTTTTTGGAGGGGGGGCTTGTACCTTCGCTAGCATAGATTGGGACTGCCATAGTATTAAGGGGTTCAACAGACAGGAATTTGATAAGTGTGTCAGGAAATATATTTTGAGTCAGTATGTAGATGTGGCTACTAGAGAAGGTGGAAACTTGACCTACCCTTGACAAATAAGGCAGGGCAGGTGACAATGGGGGAACGTTTTGTAGCCAGTGACCATAATTCCACCAGTTTTGATGTAGTGATCGAAAAGTATAGACGGCATCTAAAACTGGAAGCTTTAAATTGGAAGAAGGCCAACTGTGATGGTATGAAGCTGTAACTTTCAAAAATTGATTCAGACAGATATTCACAGGTAAAAGTACAGCTAGAAAATTGGAATCCTTCAAAAATGAGACAACAAGAGTCCAGTGACAGTATAATCCTGTTCGGGTGAAAGGAGAGGCGTGTAGATGTAAGTAAAGTTGGGATGCTCTAGAATCTTAGGTTTTGGCTAAGAAAACGAAGGAAGCAATGGGTAGTTACAGACAACAGAGTTCGACTGAATCCTGAGAAGAGATAAATGAACTCGGAGTATACTTAAGCAGAAATGAAGAGGGTAAATGTAGACATGAGATACTTTTGGCAAATAGGGTTTAATGAGAATCCAAATGAAGACAGAGAATACATAAATGACAAAGGGGTTCTCGGGGGAGAATAGGAGCACTCAATGTTCAGCAAGACAGCAGATATGTAGAATCGCGGGAGATGAGCAGGACAGTAAAATAATGTTTCTCAGCAGTGTTTACTGTGGAGAAGGTCATGTGAGATACCGAATGTGAGGAAGTAGATGGTGACATCTTGAACAAGTTTCATTTACAGAGGAGGAGATGCTGGGTGTCTTAAAATGCATAACAGTGGATAAAACCTCTAGTACATGAAAAGGTGTACCATATAAATCTGTAGGAAGCCAGGAAAGTGATTGCTGTGCCCCTTGCTAATATCTTCTGTCATCAATCGTCTTAGGCGAGGTGTCAAACGACTAGTTGCTAGCGAACGTGCAGCCAATATTTAAGAAAGTTCGGAAGGAATCTCTAGGAGACGATAGACGGGTGAGCTTGACATTGGCGGTGGTTAAGGTATTGGCGGGAATACTGAGAGACAGGATTTACATGTATTTGGAAACTTAAGGACGTATTAGTGACAGGGAATTTTTTTTTGCATGGGAAATCATGCCTCACTGATGTGATTGAGTTTTCGTTGAAGAAGTAACAAAGACGCTCGGGGCAGTTGACATGATCTACATGGACTTCAGTCAGGCGTTACATGGAACATAAAATATTATAGCGTGGTACAGGCCCTTCTTCTCTCAACGTTGCGCTGCCCTGTGAAACCCTCTGAAGTACATCTGACTTATACTGTGTCATTCTTGTCCATTTGCCTACCCAATAACTTTTGAAAATGTCCACGAATTTGGCGAGTCGACGATTTTTATATTCAGTTCGTTCCACGCCTCTAATACTCTCTGGGTAACGAAACTACCTCTGACATCGGTCCTATTTCAATCAGCCCTCCATTAAAGCTATGCCTCTTCATGATATCAATAACCAACCCAGGGAAAGGACTCTCACCATCCACCCGACATAACCATCTGATTATCTTCTATGACTCAATTAAATCAACTCTGAACCTTGTTCCCTCGAACGTAAATCGCCTCAAGCCCGCAATATCTCCTTGTAAGACGTTCCACCCATAACAGGCAACATCCCAGTAAATCTCCGCCGAGCCCTTTCAAAAGCTTCCACAGCTTTGATCTAATGTACTAACTAGTACTGCAAGCAATACGTCAATTGAGTTTGACAAGGTTTCCAGTGAGAGAACGGAAGGAAAGTTGGATGTCATGGAATACAGGGAGAACTAGCGATTTGGATACAGAACAGGCTCGAATGTAGAATTAATAGTGTGTGGTGGAAGGTTGCTTTTCAGACTGGAGGCCTGTGACCAGTAAATTACCAACAGTATCCGTGCTAGATCCACTGACTTTCGTCATTATTGCAAAATGTTTGGATGTGAATATAGGAGGCACCATTTGAAGATTGCAGATGACACCAAAAACATGTAAGAATGTCATCTCGGTGTACAACAGGACCTTGATAAGATGGGCCAATGGGCCGAGGAGCTGCAAATCTAGATTAATTTTGATTACCTGACGTGCTGCATTTTGGAAAGTTAAATCAGAGCAAGACTTATACACTAAATAGTAACGTACTGGGGAGTGATGCTGAACAAAGAGACCTTGGTTTGCAGGTTTCTTGTTCCTTGAAAGCGGAATCTTTGGAATATATGATAGAGAAGAAGGAATTTAGTATGCTTTCCTTTATTGGCCAGAGCATTGAGTCTCGGATTTCAGATGGCATGTTGCAGATGTGAGGACATTGGTTGTCAAATTTTGGAATGTTGTACGCAGTTATGTTGTCCCTCCTACAGACAACAAAGTATTTTGCCTGGGACGGGGGAATCCAAAACTAGGGGCCGAAGGTTTGGGTTGAAAGGGGAAAAATGAAAAGGTATATATAGGGCAAGTTCTTCACGCAGAGGATGGTGCCTGTATGGAATTTGCTGCCAGAGATCGTACAATTACAAGTACAATTAAAAGGCATTTCGATGTGTACGTGTGCTGACAGTGATATGGGCCAAGTGCTGGCAAATGGGGCGAGATCAAATTGGGATAGCTATTTGGCATGGTCCTGTTGGACTGAAGGGTTTGTTTACATTCTATCAATCTCTACGAGACTCTGTGCATTTTGTTAATCTGCAGTTGTTTCTGTACTGGATAGCAGTTTAGTTTCTGTGATAGTACTATGAGGCAGTTTTTTTTATCATACGTATCTGGTTGTTACACTAGATCACAGTCACGGAGTTTCATCACAACAACCGGACTTCAGCACAGACAGAAATGGCGAACGATGCCAGGAACAACCTCAGCCTCCAGACTACTCATCGATTCAGGGGTCCCTGACGTGCAGGAGATCATACAGCTCGCTGCTTTCTCTTCTTTTATATCTTTATGAGCGCTTATTCATCGGTCAATCTCTTAATGTCCCTTTCTTTCCTTGTCTATAAGTAAAACTTAGTACATCTTCATCTTTACGCAAATTGCTATCTTTGAATCTTCTCTTAACTACATTTAACTGTATCTTAAATGAACTGTATGGGTACGCATTGCGGCCAAAGACACCCCTTCATGAATAGAAGTACATGGTGATTGGTGCATCAACTAGTCGGCGATTTGACCTGCACAATACGGAGTTTTGTAAATGTTGTACGTGGTGTTGAATTTGAACTGCTCTCAGCCAGATACATAGCTCGCACCCTGAGCTATGCTTCCGGACTGAGGAAGGTGGATGGAGGTACAGGTAGGGAGCTCAATGCGACAGTAATCCGACCGTCCCAAATACCTCTGTGACCACAGCGTCAGATTGTCTGGATCAGGTCATTTGCTTATGAATGTTTGGCCCTGGTTGTTGCTCGTCAAGCATTCCGTAATTTTCATGTCACAGTACACCAACTGGTCATTTCTCACAGTTTGGGGATTGTTATTGCTTGATGCCTATGGGATATAAAAGTTACTTGTCAAATGTCAACTAAGCTTGATCGTATCTCACTGTGCATGGACGGAGACTTGTTCTTTGTTCAGGAGCTGTAAATGGTGCTGCAACTTTTGCATGCACGAGCAAATATCTCTAATTTCAAAATAATGATGAAGGGAAGGGCAATGATGAGGCAGCTGCAGGTTTTGTGGCCGACAATAAGACATTGAAGAACTGCTTCAGAGATGTACGATGACCAAGCTGATTGACCTCCAACAGCAATGGAAGACAGTGAGGACTGAGGATGCTGTAAATCAGAGCCGAAGAGTGTGGTGCTGGAAAAGCACACCAAGTCAGGCAGCATACGTGGTTCAGGATAATGGTTGTTTCGAGGTTGACCCTTCATCAGGAATAAGGGATGTGGGCCAGGAGAGAGAGTCATACATGGTACGGGCGTCGGGCTGCGGAAGGTATCTTGGAATGAAAACGTTAGATGAAGGTGGGGTGAACGTGATAGGTCGGATTAGAGGTTGGAGCAGATAGGTGGCAAAGAAGATGTAAAGGTAGGACATATAAGGGGGAAGAGCAGAATTGGAAGTTTGGCTCTGGGATAAGGTACAGGGAGTGGAAATTAGGAAATTGATGAAGTCCACATTGATCTCGTGTGGTTGCAGGGCCGAAGGTGGAAGGTAAGGCATTCTCCCTCCAGGCGTCGAGTTGTTATGGTTTGGGAATAAAGAAGCCAACGACGTGCACGTCCTTGGTGAATTGGGATGAGGGATGAAAATGATCAACCAAGGGCCAGTGGAGTTCTTTAGTGCATGTGTTCCAGGGAGGTTTACTGAAAAGTTTTGCAAGTTGGTGTCCTGTCTTCCCAACGTTGAGGAGACCACATCGAGAGAATCAGACACAGTACATGATGTATGTGGAAGTCCACGTAAGTCTGAGCTGGTTGTGGAAGGAACCGTTGGAGCCTTGGAAGGAGGAGAGGGGTGAGATTCGGGGGCAGATTGTGTACTTCGTGTGGTGGGCGTGGAAGGAGATGGGTGCGGGGTGTGGCCTGGTGGTGGGCGTGGATTTTAAAACGTGGTTGCAGATGGAATGGTCTCAGGGACGCTGATAGCCATGGGGAGGAAAATATTTCCCCAGTGATGGTTTCTGTTTGTAAGTGGAGCAAGTGCTAGAGAATGATGCCATGTATCCAAAGGTTGTTGTGGTGGATAGTAAGGGATGGGTGGTTATGTCCTTGCTGCAGTCGGAGGTGTAGAGTTCAAGGGCAGAGGAGCAAGAATTGCTGGAGATGCATTGGAGGCCGTGAGATAGTGGAAATTGCGTCTTTAAGAAGGAGATAACCAAACTGTGTTGGACTTGCTACTCCTGGGAGCAGACGCGGAAGATTTAGAGGAATTGCGAATAAGGGATGGGCTTTTAACGGGAGGTGTGCGTGGGAGGAGCAGCAGCGGAGGTAGCTATTGAAGTCTGAGGATTTGTATTAATACCCATTTGAGTCGGTGGCAAGAAATGGAGATGCAGAAGGTCAGGAAGGAAAGGGAGATGTCTGAGATCATCTAGATGATTGAAAGGTCAGGAGGGAGCGTGTTAATGAAGTTGAGGAGCTGTTTAACCTCCTCGTGGGAGCACGAGTTGACGCCGCTACAGACATCGATGTGGTGGAGGAAAAGGTGGGGAATAGTGCCGATAGAGTTGTGAAAAACGGCTTGCTCCACTTAACCGCAGACGAGGCAGGGACATCTGGGTCCATGTTGGTGCCAATGGCTACCCCTATCTTCTGTAGTAAGTGGGAGGTTTCGATAGAGAAATCATTGAGGGTGAAAACCAGTTCAGCCAATCGAATGAGTGTGTCAGTTGAAGGTTACTGGTTGGCTCTCCGGGACAGGAAGAAATAAAATGCATGGAGGCCTCGATAATGTTGAAATGGTGTGTACAGGGACTGGATATCCATGGTGATGATAAGGCGTTGGGGACCGAAGGGAAAAATGTTTTAGGGGATGTCGAGGGTGTAGATGGCATCCCGAATGCATGTGCGAAGTTTCTTCAGCAGTGATGATTGAACGGTGTCAAGGTATGTGGACATGAGTTCAGCGGGGCAGGAAAAGATCGAGACCATGTGTTAATTGGGGCAGTCAAGTTTGTGAATCTTCGGTAGGAGGTGGAAATGGGTGTGAGGTTTGAGGTTGGGGATGGGAGATACCCTGAGGTGATGAGGTTGTGGATCGTCTGGGAGATGATAGTTTGGTGGTGGAAGGTGATATTGTGGTCAACGGGGCCGTAGGTTGAGGTGTTCGTGTGTGGGCACCTGATTTCAGTTGTGTTTCAATTCCTGCACCACCCTTGTCTACTGGTTTGATGATAATGTTGGGGTTGGAGTGGAAGTCATGGAGGGATGCGCATTACCAAGATGAGCGGGTGGACAGATTGAGGCAGTAAATGTCATGGTGGCAGTTGGAAATGAAGAGACCAAGCGCAGACGAAAGGCCATCATGCGGAATTCAAGTAGACCACGTGTTTTGGAGGAGAGAGAAGACGTCGTCGAAGGATGAGCGGGAGTCCTGATGAGAACACTAAACCACAACGGAAGACTGTGGAAGATGAGATCAACATCGCAATGCGTGCCAAAGTCATTGATCCGGGAACGTTGGGGGGTGAACATGAGCCCTTCTGAGGACTGATCGCTTATTCTCAGAGAGTGGAAGTTCTGGGGTTTGCAGAAACCACGGCAGGCCTTCTGCTGCCGTCGCAGGAAATGCAAGACCTGAGCTCACACCTCCCCCTCCACTCCGGCCAAGGCCTCAAATGATCATTACGTTTCTGGAAGATTAATCAATTACAAAAATATTATTTCCATCAACAGATTATGTCTGTTTTATTGAATTATTATTGTTGCACTGCCGTTTTCATTTTATGAAATATTTCACATGTTTATGTTTCATGGGATATTTTATTTTGTATGTATGATCCGTTTCGACAATATTCCCACTTGCAATGCATTGCATATTTAAAAGCTCAATTGACAGCTCCAACAGTGGACAGAACAGAAATCAGGAATGTACGATGAATGATTCATATCATTTTCCCTCGATTCCATTGGTGTCAGATATACAATATAATGCAGTTCCTATAAACTGTTAAATTCCGTAATCAGAGATATTCTTCCTTACCCAATCCCACCAGAGTACGTTATTCCCCTCCAGTTAGTAATCCCAATTTAGCTTAATTTGACTTTGAGAGATGCTCCCAGTAAAACTTGGACTCTGGGTTTTTTTTCCCCTTTTACTGGGAAACCACATTCGGTAAAATTCGAACAGAAAGATGATCACCGATTCACTTTGCCATTGAAATTGGGTGCAGAACAATACATTTATAATTTTAAAAAATATTCCCAATTATATTTGCCATTGAGGGAGGTCTCTTGTTATTGCTCCACACTTACTACAATACAACACTTACAAATACTTGCAGCAAGGCAAGAATACAGGGTCAGAGATTCGTATTTGAGATTTGCCCCCGGTTAGTACAATTCTACAGTGACACATCCTCCCAGTTACATTAGGACTCAGCAACCAGAGTGTGCAGCCTGAGGTTTGTGATCCCCATTCAGTTCAATTCCACGGTCAGTAATGCCTTAGCTCAGAATAATTTCGGATATCTGGATCATCAGAATGCAATATTCCAATGGATCACTGGGTAATGCAGAGTGTCTGCGAGCTGCAGACAAGACTTTTTTGTTTCTCAGTTGTGGAGACACACCACATTGTTAATTTGGAAATGTGAACCGCGGAGAATGATATCACACGTTACGCATTTGAACTGGTGCACTCCAGTGCCTCGTCCAGACTATGTAAATATCCGTCATTCACAGCAACAGATCAGCATTGAGACACACCCCACAAAATGATTGGAATGTTCTGGGATAGCAAGACTGACCTTCAATATAAGAATAATATATTTCAAGACAGCTTATTACAGAATGCTATTGCTTCAGAAAAATCAGTCTTCTCCATTGCATTAACCTCTGGCATTAGGACAGAAACACATACCCTTACACAATCATATTACACTCAACACTATAGTACTGTGCAGTTTTTGACAAACACCACACCTCTCACGTTAATTTGGCAATCAAATGCTTCAACAGTGCACAACGTAATTGGTACCCAGTGTTCAACACTCCTCCCAGTGAACGGTACTCAAATCAATCATGTCCTCATGCACCCACTGGCTGACAAAAATGCGCACAGGATAGTCCAAGCCAACCCTGCTGAGACTCACTTGTCACTTCAGACCGATCTGCACAACCCACCTACTGGCCACATTGTATCTGTGCTCACTATTTAGAACAAGCTGCTTGAGGAATATCCACCAACAAAATCCGTTTCCATCAAGGAATGGGAAACACCAGGTGTCATTAAGAGACGGGTTGTTGCAAAACACATCAGACTGAAAGCAGGTTTTATACTACCACAAGGTGAGTGTGGTCTTGCTGACCACTTTCTTGATCATCTATGGCATATGGTCAGCGAAACGCCATAAATGTCATCTCAGTGCAAACTCATTCGGTACAGTATAGACAATTTCACAATGCTGCACATTACTAAGGAGCCCCCTAACTGACAAACTATTCACTTTAAACTCAGCAAGTCAGTACACGATCGTCTGGCTTCAGTATTCCCTTGGTCAAAAGAAATAAGATAATTTCGTTCACAGAGCAGACGTAAGGATGATTTAACGAAGAAAGTTGTTCAACATAAGTTCTTCCAAGACTTACCAGGAATGCCAACAATGGCAAGGATGGTGTAGTACACTTTCTCGACCATTTGTCTTGGAAGATGCATTTTGCTGTTGGTCAAACAAGTTCTCCCTTCCTGCCTCTGGCAATCTTATCAGAACTGAAGAATTCTCTTCGAGCTCACGCAGTTCCTGGCATATCTTTTTATATTGTGTGGTATCTCCATTGAGAAACTTTGACTGCATCTTCATTTATAAACGTCGCATTGAAAAAAAAACAGATTGCGACAACGGCTTTATTTTTAATGATATGATGTCATTGAGATTCAAGTCGGAACATGAATACACCAAAGACCGAATTAATCTCATTCTAGTAGATCTGAAACGTTAATTGCAATTTATCTTAAAATAACAAGATGTGCATTGCTTGTCACGTTGCCAATCCTACCATTATCAATACAACTTTTCATCATCTTTTTAGTGATGGTCTTCATTTTGCTGAGGCGATTCAGTCATTCGGTATATCAGTGTACAGAGCTCCTTGAGAGCTGTTCTATTACACGACTTCTTTACTTTGTAGTTCAGTTTTGCAACGCATTTGGGAAATTCTACCTGTGAACGTGAATGTGAACAGAATTAGAAGCCAGCACTGATGAGAACAACAGTTCGAACTTCCACGAAGTAATATTTTCTGAAAATAAGTACAAAATAAACATTAGCTATTTTAGAACTTGATCTTCAGAATTCCATAATGACAGAACAATTCAGAACAACAGAGGTCCTTTGGCCCTTCATGTTTGTTCTACTAATTTGTCATTCAATCTACATCCGTTCCACTTTCCAAAACGTAGCCGATAGATGTGTATATCGTGAGATTTGAAGTGCTTATTCAAAACATTTGTTTAAAGTTTGTGAGGTTGCCCACATTAACTAAACTTCAATGCATTCTTTGCAGGCCGCAACCATTCTCCAGGTGAGAAGATTTTTCTCACATCTCATCTAAACATTGTGCGTTTCAGCTAATAATGATGCCACCTCTTCATTGGCCCTTCAACTAAGGGCGACAACAACTTTGCATTCATCTGTCCCCAGTACTCATCGTCTGGAGGTGGAGAGGGGTCTGGAGGTGTGCACAGGGAATCGGTTAGCGAACCCACAGACTGTGGACTATGTGATCTTTCTTCTCAACAGCCAACCTGTGGGTCGCCCCTTCGACATCACGTGAGCCTGTCAACAAGGCCTGTGCTCCGTTTTCTTGTGGTTGGAACGTGGATAGGGTGCACCATCCCTCCTTTCCCCAGCCCAAAAAAGCTCCACACCAAGTCTCATTTCTTTACCCCAAAATGCGATATCGACGTGACTAGTGATTCTGGGACAGGACGTGGACATGGGAACATAGTTTAAACGGGAGTGAGGGAGGAGAGGGCATTTCTGTAATAAAATAGAGGGCATGGAGAGAGAGAGAGAGAGAGAGAGAAACACAAACGATACCCGAGAACTGGAGAAACTCACAGAATAGAATAGTCATACAACATTAAAACACAGTGCAAGCACTTCGGCCCTCGATGTTACGCTGACCTGTGGAAACAATCTGAAGGACATCTAACTTATGCTATTCAGTTTTCTTCGAAATGTCTATCCATTGACCGTATAATTTCCTTATATTTGGTGCATCTACGAATGTGGCTGGCTTTGCATTCCACATTCCTACTAATTTTTGACTAAAGAAAATTCACCTAACACCTGTCCTATATCTTGTACGCCTCAGTTGAAAGCTATGTCCCGTCGTGCTAACCATCACCTTCCGATGAAAAACATGCTCACTGTCCACTCGACCTAACCCTGTGATGATCTGGTATGACTCAATTATGTCACCTCTCAACCTTCTACTCGCGAAAGAAAACAGCTTCAAGTCACTCGTCTTTTCTTCATAATAAGCCCCTCTGTACCAGGCAACATCCTCAGAAACCTCCTCTTATCCCTTTTCAAAGATTCCACATTCTTCCTATAATGCAGTGACCAGAACTGTTCACAAGAGCCAAGTGCGGCTGCACCAGAGTTTTGTACAGCTGTGGCATGACCTCATGGTTCAGAAACTCAATCCCTGTACAAATGAAAGCGCACACACTGTATGACTTCTTAACAAACCTCTCAAATTGGGTGGTAACTTTCAGAGATCGATGTGCACGGAAACCAAGATCTCTCTGCTCATTCACAAGACCAAGATTCTTGCATTTAGACCGGCAAACTGCATTCCATTTACTTCGTCCAAAGTAAACAACCTCAAACGTTCTGCATTGAGCTCCATTTGTAACCTCTCCACCCAGCTCCACAGCTTATCCATGTCACCCTTTAACGTAAAACATATGTCAGCACGATCCACAACTCGACCGACGTTCGTGTCATTCGCAAATGTATTAACCCATCCTTCTGCACCCTCAGCCAAGACATTTATAAATGAGAAAAAGCGGTGGTCCAAAACGGATTCCTGCTGTCCACCATGAGAAGCATGAACTCCGGTATGAACATTTCCCATCAACCACCACAATCTGTCTTCTTTCAGCCAGCCAACTTCTGATCCAAACCTGTATATCACCCTCAATCAGATGCCTCCGTGTGTTTTGCAATAACCTACAATGGTGAAACTTATCAAACGGCTTATTGAAATCCATATACATCACATCAATCGCTTTACCCTCATCCACCTGTCGGCAACCTTCCCAAAGAACATCATAAGATTTGTGAGGCATGCCTTACCCTTCACAAAAAGGTTTTGAATACCTCGAATCAAATTATTCCTGTGAGCATGATTATAAATCCTATATCTTCTAATCTTTTACAAAAGTTTACCCACAACTGAAGTCAGTTGCACGGGTGTATAATTGCCAGTGTTGCCTCTACTTCGCTTCTTCAACAAGAGGACAAGGTCTGCTATCCTCCACTCTTCTGGCACTATTCTTGAAGACAATGATAACACAACGTTAAACGCCAGAGACTCTGCAATCTCCTCCCTGGCTCCGCAGAGAATCCTCAGATAAATCCAATTCGGACATATCTGTTATGAGACTTTCCAGAATTGCTAACATATCCTCCTTGTGAGCCTCAATCCTGCCTAGTCAAGCAGCCTATCTCTCTCAGTATTCTCCTCGCCAATATTGTCTTCTTCTAGTGTGAATACAGGCAGAAAATGCTAAGTTACCGCTTCCCCTGTCTGCTCTGACTCCACTTCCACGTTCACACGGCAACCATTGATTGGCCCTAATCTTTCTCTCGACCTTATTTTATGACTGATATACCAATAAAAAGCCTGAGTTTTTCCTTGATCCTGTCTGACAACGACGTCTCGTGTTCCGTCCTGGCTCTTCCTAGCTCTCCCTTTACGTCTTTACTGGTTAAAGCGTAACTCTCAAGCGCCTCAATTGTGCCTTCACACCTCATCCTAACATAAGACTTCTTCTTCATCTTGACCGTCTTGATCTTCTTTCATAACCTACCGTTCCAGCGATTGACATCTTCCTCCCTGCCTGACAGATACATACGTATCAAGGACAGGGAAAAGCTGTTATTGATTGAGCTCCACATTTCTATCATGTACATCTCCAGCTGGATGCTGCCCCATTCTATAAATCCTAATTACTCCCTCATCGCGTCGAATTGCACTTTCCTCAGTTGTGACTCTTGCTTTGCGTTAGATGCTTATTCCATTCCGTCACTAAAATAAACGTAACCCAATTGTTGTCACTATCACCAAAGTGCCCACCAACCTCTAAATCTAACACTTGGAAGGGGTCTGTATACAATGTCCCTCCTAGACACATTGGCCCAAAAAATAACGACCAACCTACAGAACTTGAACGACAGCATTCCGAGTCATTATTTGGAAGGTTACAGTCCCCCACAATAAAGCCCTTGCAACTTGCGCTCCTTTCAAGAATCATAGAACATCGAAAAATACAGCGCAGTACAGGCCCTTTGGCCCTCGATGTTGCGCCGATCCAAGCCCACCTAACATACACGAGCCCACTATCCTCCATATGCCTATCCAATGCCCGTTTAAATGCCCATAAAGAGGGAGAGTCCATCACTGCTACTGGCATCTTTGCTATCCTTTCCTCTACATCTCTTGAACTATTCAGTGGCCTATAGAAAATCCCTGACAGAGTGAACTCCCCTTTTCTGTTTCTAACTTCAGCCCACGCTACCTCAGTGGACGAGTTCCCAAAACATCCGTTCTGGTGCTGTAATACTGTCATTGAAAAACAATACCACACCTTTTTTTTTAAAAGATCTTCCTTATTATTTCTGAAACAATTAAATCCTGGAGACTGAAACAACCTGCCCTGTCCGTGCTCTCCTCATGTCTCTGAAATGGTCAAATCATCAAAATCCCAGGAACCAACACATGATGCACGTTCTGTCTGCTCAGTCCAAATGCTCCTGGTGTTGGAGGAGACACACTTCAAACCAATGTCTTGCTTGTGGGTGTTCCACTGTGAACTTGAAACGTTGTTTCTGACTTAACTACTCTCAATTTCTTGTTGACATATCCTGAGCAACCACGGTTAAGGGATACCCCAAAGCCTTTTATTCATATGAGGGAGAAAAAAGGTAACTAGGGAAATGGTTGGTCCATTCAACGTCGAAGGATGAAAGATATGTGTGGAGCCAGAGAAAATGGGTGACATTCTTCTGAGAACTTTGAATCGGTATTCCACGAGAAGAGGTTCCTGCTGGACGTTTAGGTGAGGGATACATCTTTGATTAATCTCAGTCAAGTCAGCGTAAGGAGTGCAGAGTTGTTGGGTATACTAAACGGCATTAAGATGGACAAGTCCCCAGGCCCGGATGGTAACTATGCCTGGTTGCTGAGCGAAGTGGGTGAGGAATTTGCTGGTGCTTCAACAGGCATCTTTGCAGCATCCTTGAACACGGAAAGCTTCCAGAGTAATGGAAAGTTGCTAACGTTGTCCCCTTATTTAAGAATTTTTGCTGGGATAATGCCGGTAATGACAGACCTGTGAACCTGAAGTCAGCGGTTGGAAGCAGCTGAAGAAGATAGTCAGGAATAGGATATGTAGCCATTTGAACGAAAATTAGCTTATCAGTGTTTGGCAGTATGGTTGTGTTCCGAGGAAGGTCATGTCTTACAAACCTAATAAACTCTTGGAAGAGGTGTCAAAGTCGATTGATGAAGGAAGGATGGAGGTGGCAAAAAAGTGTTTGATAAAATTTCACATGGTAGGCTGATGGAAAAGGTGAAGTAACATGGTCCCTGTGTTCGAGCCAGATAGTTTGAGAACTGACAGAGAGGAGGAGGGAAGGGAGTTTTTCACAATAGAGATATGTATTCGGTGGTGTTCCACAGGGATCCGTGGTGACACCACTGTTCTATGTGATGCACATAAATGCTTTGAAGGATGGTGTAGAATGCCTCATTAGCAAGTTTTCAGATGAGAGTAAGATGGATGGATTAGCAAATAGTTAAGGGGACAATCAGAGAACGCAGCAGAATATAAATAGATTGGAGAGTTGAGTAGAGAAATGGCAGAAGGAGTTCAACCTGGAAATTGAGATGTGATGCATTTTGGAAGACCAAATTTAAGAGCGAACTACACAGTAAATGCGATAGCCCCTGAAGGGGCCAGCGCAGGTCGAAAGAGTGATCAAGAAGGCAACGGAATGCTTTCCTTAATCGAATGGGATATTGGGTACAAAAGTTGAAAAATCACGTTAGAGGTGTAAAAGACATTGGTTGTGCCACGTCTGAGCTATCGAATTTTTTTCTGCTTGGCAATTTACCAAAATGATATGAATGATTTGGAGAGGGTACAGAGGCTGTTCACCACGATGGTGCGTGGTATGGATAGTGGAAGCTATGAGGGGAATTTGAGTCGATTAGGATCATTTTGATTAGAAAGGCTGATGTTGAGGGGGGATCTGATTGAGGCCTACCAAGTCAAGAGCGGTATAGATAGGGTGGATGACAAGAAACGTCTTCCCAGAGAGAAGGACCCAATTACTAGGGGAAACGAGTTCAAGGTGAGACGGGGAATGGTGACGGGAGATATGCGTGGAAAGTTCTTCACACAGATGATAGTGTGTTCCTGTAACGCGTTGCCAGCGGAGGGGGTAGAGCTGGGTACGATAGCGTCATTTAAGATGTTTCTAGACAGATACCTGAATTGGCAGAATTCAAAGGCATACAGAACCCTCGAAAATAGGTGACAGTTTTAGATAGAGGACCTGCATCAGCGCAGACTTGGAGGACCGAAGGGACTGTTGCTCCGCTGTAATTTTCTCTGTTCTTTTCTTTGCTTTTGTTTTCTTTGTATTTAATATTAACAGCAAATTTACGTTAGAAAGAGCATAACTTCTTTGATTATAGCCACTTGTTTGTTCAGCCATTTATTTATCCCAATTCTAAATCTGAAATCTAATGAAAACATTGAGCACATATAATTAACCTGGTTATTTTACCCTAGATCAGCGTATTATTGAGCCCAAGCACTTTGAAAATGCACAATTATTTTCCTTCGAATACAAAATGTCCACGCGTAATAGTTTTCCTGACAGTGATTTAACTATGTTTCTAAATATTCTTCACTCCAGACATGACTACAGTTTAATTGGATTCTGTCTTTGTCTGAATCTCACTACCTACGTGATGCTAAGTATGTGGGCCATGCATCTGAAACACTGATAGATTGTCGCAAACAGCATATCGCATTAACTCATCTCCCAAGCAAGTTAATGACTGCCCCAATCCACCTTACACGCATAAAATCTTGAGTCCAGTATCTCCCATTAGTTGTAATTGGACAACACTTTAAATAAATTCTAATTCAGTCATAGAACATAGAGCATAAAAAAATTAAAGCACAGAACAGGCACTGAGGCCCACAATATTGTGTCGAGTCATAATCTTAATGCAAAATAAAGTAACTTAACCTCTGCACCCCTCAACACACTGCCATCCATGTGCATGTCCATCAGTCGCTTAAATGTTCCCAATAACTTTGCTTCTACCACCTCTGGCAACGAATTCCATGCATTCACAACTCTGCATAAAGAAAATACTTCTGATATCTCCTTTTTTCCTTTCTCCTCATATCTTCAAACTATGACTTCTTGTACCAGTCAATCCTGCCCTGGGGAAAAGTCTCTGGCTATTGATTCTACCTATTCCTTGCATTATTTTGTACACCTCGATCAGGACGCCTCTCTTCCTCCTCTCCAGAGAGTTATATCCAAGCTTATTCAAACTTTCTTCATAAGGGAAACCGTCCAAGCCAGGCAGCATCCTGGTAAACCTTCTTTGTACCCTCTCCAAAGCCTCTGGCCAGCAACGGACATTGCTGGATGTTCAACGTTTGTGAGAAGATTTGTAGTTCGGGTGCTCGTTGTTGTGATTATGTTCGCCGAGCTGGGAATTTGCAGACGTTTTGTCCCCTGTCTAGGTGGCACCCTCAGTGCTTGGGAGCCTCCTGTGAAGTGCTTCTGTGATTTTTCCTCTGGCACTTACAGTGGTTGGTCTCTGCCGCTTCCGATTGTCAGTTCCAGCTGTCCGCTGCAGTGGCCGGTATATTGCGTCCAGGTCGATGTGTTTGTTGATAGAATCTGTGGATGAGTGCCATTCTTCTCGGAATTCCCTGGCCGTTCTCTGTTCAGCTTATCCTATAACAATACTGTTGTCCCACTAGAACTCATGTTGCTTGTCATCTGCGTGTGTGGCTACTCAGGACAGCTGGTCGTGTCATTTCGTGGCTAGCTGTTGTTCATGGATACGGATTGTTAGCTGTCTTCCTGTTTTTACTCCATAGTGTCTTGTGCAGTCCTTGTATGGGATTTTGTACGCTACGTTGGTTTTGCTCATGCTGGGAATCAGTTCCTTTGTCCTGGTGAGTTGTTGTCTGAGAGAAGCTGTTGTTTTTGTGTGCTGTTATGAGTCCTAGTGGTCGTAGTTATCTGGCTGTCAGTTCAGACATGTTCTTGATGTATGGAAACGTGGCTAGTCCTTTGGGTTGTGGCATGTCCTCATTCCGTTATCTTTCCCTTAGACATCTGTGAATGAAATTACGGGGGTATCCGTTTTTGGCGAATACATTTTAGAGGTGTTCTTCTTCCTCTTTTTGCAGTTCTTGTGTGATGCAGTGTGTTGTGGCCTTTTGAACAGTGTCTTGATGCAACTTCTTTTGTGTCCAGGATGACCCAAAACAACGGAGAGCTTCCCCTGATTTCCATTGATTGTATTATTCCTCAGGGACCTTGTTGCTACTCTAGGCCAAGAGCAGCCTTGATGTTTAGACCAGTGAGACAGAAAGAATTCTGCTCTTTCCATCGATGTTTGGACGAAGGCTGTATGAGGTCAGGACCTGAGTGGCCTTGGCAAAACGCAAACGGAACGTCACTGAGCTGGTTGTCATCAAGCAGGACCTGTTTCATCCCACAGTTGCTGAAACTTTCATTCACATTTTCATGACCAAGAACATTTTGATGGGGCTGTAATTCACTGGGTTGACTTTACCCTGTTATTCTTCCACACAGCACACAGCTGGGAAAATTTGCACTCTCTCAGTTTGATGCCAGTGCTGGAGCTCAGCAAGTCAGCCTTTGACTCGGGGTGCAGCACATTTTGTCCCATTGCTGTAATGTTGTCAAGGCCCAAGACTTTACAGACCAGACGAGGCCAAGATGGATCAACCATTAGCATTTCTGTCTGAAGAGTTTTGCGAGTGGGACTTGCCTTATGTTTACGTTGATTAACTGTGCACATCCATTTTTGATTTTCAACGCTGCAGTGGAGTCTCCTGCCAGAAACGAGCTGCTCATTTGTTCACCGTTATCCACGACGTGATGCAGCAGGATTGTGGGACCTTCCATTACCCCTCATTTTTCACAGAGACAAAAGCCTTTTTGACATTAAAAAAGGTCATGTACATAGGTTGGTGTTGCTCCCTGCACAATGCTTGGATTTACCAAACACAGAAAATCCTGAACATTCTGCCTCTTGAAATGCGGAAGCTGCACTGAGAAACGCGGGACATATTCAGTCACTGGCAGGAGGACTGATGACCCCTCCATGGTCGAACCTGTGTCATATCCTGAAAAAGCTCGTGATTATGGCATCTCTGAGATCTCCCAGAATGCTCCCTTAATTCCAAATATGGGTGGCGATGTTGTGGATTCCTGTCGAGGGTGACTCTCAACCATATTCTAGACATTCACTGGGGATTCTACCTGTGCCAGTGGCCTTGTTGTTGATCAGCTGTTGGGAGTTATTGTTGCCCTCATGTTGGATTAGATGTTTGCTGAAATGGCCGTGACGAGTGTATTGTGAAATGGTACGAGGAGCACTTGTACTGAAGGCTGAGAATTGTTGAAGGTGTTCCTCGAACTGGTCTCTCCACGGAGCGCTAACTGCCTTTCTATATTTCATGATGGTCTGTCTGAATTTGGCTCTGAGTGAGGTCGCTTCTTGAGTACTCGGACTGTCAATGGCTTCGATTGCGCTGACGAGGTCACGCTCACTGTGGCTGTCAGTGAATCTCCTGCTAACTCTCTCCATCTGTTCTTTAGATCACGGGTTCTTTGTTACACCTTCAGTTTTGTGACAGTTTGTTTCCTTTAGGGATTTGGTGGAGCTTCCCATTCAGGAATAATCATGTCTGCGATCTCAGAGATTCTGGATTTCCTGCTTATTCTCATTGAGACTGTCTTAAAGTTTTCTGGTCCACAGGCCGAGGTTTCCTACTCAGGTACTGACTGGGGAGAGATTTAGGGTTGACCAGAGTCGTGGGCACTCTGTGACTCGGGTATCTTGGTTATATCAGGTTGACTGTGAGGCACTGCTTGAGAAAGACTTTCTTCAGCAGGAAAGCAATTGTTCGAGGTTGGTGTGGAATGACCTTTTGTCTCGTACATTGTGCAAGAATCAGTGGATAGGCAGTGCGGCTGTGATGTCCTGCATGGCTTTTGCATGAAGCATCGGTTTTACTGCTCGTCGGATGCTGCCTGAACTGCTGTGCTCTTCCAGCACCACCATCCCAGAACCATGTCCTGCATCGTGCCCAGAGTGTGTCAGTTTGTCACGAGACACTCATTTACCTCACTGGGGAATTTTTGAGTTGTCTTAGTAGTTGCTTATTATGGTGAAGCTGGTCCGATAGAAGCGGTCTTCCACGTTTGCTTTTCCAAAAGAAGGTGTAACCACCATCTTGTCCTTTAAGATGGCTTCCTCCTCGCAGCTATATCTCTCTCATGGCAGTGATGTCAATATCGTCGTGCTGGGCGATAGCAGCAGTCTGCCATTCAGGTCTATTGTTTTTGTCGTTGTCCATCAGATTCCTAATGAAATAGTAACAACAATTCATAAAGGGTGGGGGAGTGTTGGGCTGAACAGTCTGTTTGTGGAGTCCATTGATATTGATTCGTAATTGCACACCAATCACTACACAGTGCTTATGGAGGGAGGTTTGAACTCAATGACATGGAAAATCCAAGAGAACTGTCGACCAGGTTTTTATTTAGGATACGGTTGGGCTTACATCAGCAGCATTTAGATCAGAGCGGTGCTGGAAAAGCACAGCAGGTCAGGCAACATCCGAGGATTAGGAAAATCGACATTTTTCTGCACAGGTCAGGATATGTTCCAGACTTTGCACCATGTGGGCATGGATTGCTTCAAGAATTGACGAGTTGCAAATGGAGATGAACATTTTACAATGGTTATACTTCCAAACATATGTTGGAATAAGTGTCATTCATGAAGCAACTGAAAGTGGTTGGACCACGGACATGACCCTGATGAAGCGTAGTGCTTCTGGACACAATAACCAGTTGAATGTGACTTTTATGTGCAGTTACTCACACTTCACCTATGGAGTTTCCCTTTCTTTGGGAATGTGTGTAAAGATATTTTAATGAGGTCACGAAACAACTGGCCCTTTCTAAAACAATCCAGACCACATTGAACATATTAGAGCTTTGCCGGCGCTGCTAAATAGGGATCCTTTCTGTCATTTTGGTAATCACGGAAAGTAGACAGGTCAGGTGGCAAATGGCTGGTTTGCGCTTTTCGCTCTGATGATACATTTGGACATATTTGGAAATTTTATTAACGTCAGCAGAACAGATCTGATGGACATGATTCAATCTGGGATACATTCAAGAGCATAATCAGAAACGAATACGAATTGGCGCAGGTTTGGTGCGATGTTGGGCCTACTCCTGTGCAATAATGAACTGTACCACTGCTATCAGTGCTCCAGAGCCTCAGACTATTTTTCTGGACATGTGTTTTGTTAGTTTTGTGGTCATTTTGATTAACGTTACTCAATATGTGTAGTCGTTGATGTGTGATGTGTAACAATTCTTTAAATAATTTGTTGAATTTAAGAATGAACCATTTATCTAATTAACGAATAAATAATATCTAAAGAATGTATACCACTGTGACAACTGGAAATTGTTCACCAAAATAGAGGAAAAACTGCTGAGTCCGTTTGATTGGTCATTCTTGTGGAAGTTCCTGCTTTCAATCTATTTCTATAGCCTATTCTAATACAACCTATTCACATCCAGGCCTGAACCATGAAACACTCTGTTTCTGAGATCGTTTATTTTCTGTGTCAATGCTTTATCTGCACCTTTTTGGGCAATGGATATTTGACAGTGATTTTTTGGAAAGTTAACTGCTGTTGCAAAAGTTGATATAAATGCATGTTGCAAAGTAAATTGCAGTAATTCGTTTCATTACAAAACAGCTATAGAGACTGGGAGTGTATCAGTTGGTTGCTCATAAATCTCCCGCTGCTGATGAAAATGGACGCCACTGACTATCAAGGGAAGTCATTTTAGAGGGAAACGTCCCTTTGTGGCAGCCCTCTGGTGCTCACTCTCACCGCTCCCGGTGCTGCTGAAAGTGGAATGAGGAGTCACCATCAGATCAGCCATGATCTTGTTGAGTGATATATCAGAATTGAATGGACCGCTCAGGCAACTTATTCGCACATTATTGTTTGTATCCACCTCCTGATTGAGTCACCACCTGTTCCTGCTTAACAGGATCCTAGGGGCACACTAGCCTCCAGACTTTCCTGTGTTCAATCAAGAGCAGTCTCAGGTTTGTAAATTAGATGTCCTCACCTTTCTTCTGAGTAACAGGCTCGAACAGCTGTATGTTCTCCTGCTTCTCCTATGGAATGAAAGTGCGGGATTGAGTGGTCTTTTCTCATGGCTTATAACTTCAATTAACCGAATATCTGTCTCCTGTGTCCATAAACTATTCACAAATTCTGCATGATGTATTTGTGTATTTTATTGGCATTAATTGAGCAAGCACGCTGACTGGGTGTGCTTTTGCACGACTGGATTCAGAAGCAGAAAGGATACCCCCCGTTCCGATGTCATAAATTAAAGCAGCAATAGAGACTAAGAGACACACAGCATGAAAATAGACTCTTCTGTCCAAGTCGTCATGACAACGAGAAATCGCAGACTAATCGATTCCCATTTGCCAGCACTTGGTCCATATCCCTCGAAACACTTTGTATTCATATACCCATCTCATTGTCTTTTAAATGTAGGAATTTTAAGAGTGGGCACAACGTCTTCTGGTAGCTCAAGCGACATATAGAAGACCCTCTGTGTGAAATATGGTTCCCTTCCGTCCATTTAAATTATTAGTCTCGCACATTAATCTTTGACCTTAGCTAGTTTTGACCTTCTCTCGCTGGTATCCTTATTTATAGAAGAGGAATGACAAAACTTCAATTGGGAAAATACACCCATTCTCGGACATGCCAAACAGAGACACGCACGAGAATTTCCGAGAGGCATGGCATTCCAATCAGAATCAACCAACACGTTGAGTTGGACCCGACTTACCATCCCCTGTGGAAAAGAACAGGAAAAAGACATCACGTTAGGAAATGACACTGCACAGGGAAATGACATCACCAACCCAAATAATCGTAAACGTACAAATAGAAAGCAAGAAACATCAGCAGTGGTTCAACCAGATGTGCACTGTAAATGTTACCTAATATGGTGATGAAACGACTGAAAGTGCAACTTCCAGCTCAGTGAGCGAACCTACAACCAAAATCTAAATCCTGTATTATTGACTCGCCTATTCGGGGGAAGAGACCTTGACTAACCCCATTACCTATTCCCTTCATGCTTTTGTAAACGTCTATCAGGTCACTCTTCAGCCTCAACACTCCAGGGAAACAGCCTCAGCATATTGAAAATCTCCCTGTAGCTAAACCCACCCACACCCCTCCCCCTCTTAAAACCAGCAATATATTGCGATCCTTTCAGCACCCTTTCAAGTTTAACACCTGCATTCCTGTAGCAGGGAGATCAGAAACAAAGGCAGTATTACAAAATTGTCTGAAACAATGTCCTGTACAGCTGCAACATGCCATCCAGATTTTTTCATCAAAACACTGAACAATATTACAAATGTACCAAAGGCCTTCTTCACTACCATGTTAACTGTGATGGCACATTCAAGGAAATGTCAACATACACCACAAGGAGGTACAATGGCTCAGTGTTTAGCATTGCTGCCTCACAACGCAGGGATGTGTTGTCACTCCATGCTGAGATGATTGTCTGGTGGATTTCGCACATTCACACCGTCTCTGTGTGGGTTCCCTCTGTATGCTTCACTTTCACTCCACAGTCTAAAGAGGTGCAGGTCAGGGTGGGTTGGCGAGGCAAAATTGCCCATAGTGCCCATGGATTTGCAAGTTAGGTGGATTTGCTTGGGAAACACAGCGTAAGAGAGATAGGGTAGGGGTCTGTCAGGGAAGATTCTCGCCCGAGGGTCGACTTGGACTCGATGGGCCAAAGGGTCTTTTTCTACACTGTAGAGATTCTATCATTTCTATTATTATATTCGACAGGAGTCTTCCTTTACGTTTTTTACTGACTTGTTTTGTAAAAAATGCAACAGCTCGCATTTATCTACAAGAAAAACTGAATCGGTCATTCCTCACCTAATTAAGATCCCATTGTAATCTAAGGTAACCTTCTATGCTATTGACCACACCAAGAATTGTTTTGGGATCACCGGCAAACCTATTAAGTATAGATCATATTATCAAATCCAAATGATTTGCACATGTGACAATATAGACAGGACACACTACCCATTATTGGTCACAGGTCTCCAGTCCAATAAAGATAAATCCACCCTCACACTCTGTCCCAACATTCAAAATAATTCTGCATCCGAATTGCTAGATTTCCCTTCATTCCACGCAATCTAACAGTTTACCCTGTGAAATATTGCTGGATATCTTACAGAATTCCATAAACATAATGTCCACTGTCCTGCCCTCACCGATCTTCTTTTCACTTCCATAAATTCCACAAAGTTACTGAGATGCAATTTCCCATCTGCAAAGCCCTGTTCTCTCCTTGTCTTTCTAAGTAAATTTATATTTTCTTTTTCTCAGAATCCTCTGGAACAAATTAGCAAACGTTTATTTCAGGCTCACAGTTCTATTGTTCACATTTTCATTACATTATTAAATAATGTCACTGCGTTAGCAACCGTTCGTTTGGCAACTCATCCATGGCAATCCACCTTACAAATATATCGGCAAAGGGTTGAGCAATCACTTCATTCGCTTCCCGAATTTTCTGGGATAAAACTGATCGAGTGCACGGATTTATTAACTTTTATGTGTTTTCATATGTACAGCACTTCTTCTTGATTATCCCCTTTTGCAAGATATTACAATACATGTCTTCAAGTTCGCTCACTTTTATAGCCAAGTCCACAGGAAACGCCGAGGTGAAATACTCCTTCAGTATCTCACCCAGGTCCTGGGCTCCACACATGTCCATCATTTCAGACTTGCTGAACTTTAAGGGGTGATATTAGATCTGCAGTTAATCTTCTGCTGCAAATGTACTTGCAGAATTTCTTTAATGCATTGTTCACACTATTTCCAAAGGCTTTGCATGTCCCCATTTTTTTCAGATCTGATTTCCACCGTGACTGTACTTCTACTAACCTTATTATCTTCTCGGGATACATTCGATCCCATCCGGGTTTACGTTGCATGTGGCTCCATCGTTTCCTTGATGAAGTATTAATATCGCTGGGGAGATAGAACATAGAACAGTACAGCGCAGAGCAGGCCCTTCGGCCCTCGATTTTGCACCGATCTGTGAACTATTCTCAGCTCGTCCCTGTACGTTTGCCCAAATTCACCCATGTGATTATCTAAGGATTGCTAAAACCTCCTCATGTCGCTGAGTTGACTACATTAGCCAGGAGGCCATTCCACGCCCTAAACAAAGTCTGCGTTAAGAACCTGCTGGAAACAGCTGTCATAAATCTATCACCCCTCAATTTGTAGTTATGCCCCTTCGTACATGCTGACGGCACCATCCTATGAAAAAGACTTTCACTGATGTGCCTATCTAACCCTCGGATCATCTTTAATGTCTATCAAATCCCGTCTTAGCCTTCTTCCTGCCAATAAGAACAGGTTCAAGTCTCTCAGCCTTTCCTCATAGGGCTTTCCCTCCAGACCAGCCAACATCCTAGTAAATCTCCTCTGAACGTATTGCAATGTTTCCACATCCTTCCCGAAATAAAGGGTCTAGAACTGTACACAATATATCCAAGTGTGGCCGCACCAGCGTTTTGTATAGTTGCAGCATAATATTGCGGCTCCAGAACTCAATCTCTCTGTGAATGAAACCGAAGACACTCTATGCCCACCTGGGTGCCAACATTCAAGGATCTATGGACTCCAAGATCCCTCTGCAAATCAACACGACCAAGAATCATTCCACTGACTCAGTATACTGCCTTCCTGTCATCCTTCCCAAAGTGCATCACCTAACATTTAGCTGCAATGAACTCCATTTGGCACCTCTCAGCCCAATTCTGCAGTTTATCGAAGTCCCCATGCAACCTGCAACATTTTTCCACACTGTCCACTACTCCACCGATTTTAGTGTCGTCTGCAAATTTTCGAATCCATCCATCTATGCGTATATCTAAGTCATTTATAATAATAACAAACATCAGTGGTCCCAAAACAGATCTTTGTTGAACAGCGCTATTAACCGGACTCCAGGCTGAACATTTTCCATCAAACCCCACTCTCTGCCTGCTTTCAGAAAGCTAGTTTCTAATTCAAACTGCTAAATCAACCTCAATTCTATGCCTCTGCAGTTTCTCCAACAGCCTATCATGTGAAAACTTACCAAAGGTTTTACTGTAGTTCATGTATGTTACATCAATTGCCATACCCTCATCTAGATGCTTGGTCACCTTCTCAAATACCTCAATGAGGTTTGTGAGACACTACCTGCCCTTAACAAAACCACGTTGACTATCTAAAATCAAATTATGGCTTGCGAGATGATTATAAATCTTATCTCTTATAATAATTTCTAAAATGTTTCCTACTAAGGCTCACAGGTCTATAAGTACCTGGGTCATCTCTACTGTGTTTATTGAACAAGGGCACAACACTTACAATCCTCCAGTCCTCTGATACCAAACCTATAGATAATGAGACTCAAATGTCAAAGACAAAGACTCCTCTTGCTATGTTTTCCCGTGGTTCTGCCGTTCTCCCTTATCCTGAGTAGCTTTGTCAATGCTCTGTGTCAAGCCTACGAAAGGATTTGATATCACTGCACTTTATACCAGGATAAGCCTCACAACAACTCTCTACATCGTACCCTGGTTGACGGTCTCTCGAACAATTCCCTCCAGTCATTTTATGCAGCTTCTCTTTTCTTTTAGTTTTGTCTCCTTTTATAATCTGAATGGCACACATAGAAGTCTGCAGTATTTTGCCGTTACTCCCACATTCAAGGAAGAAGGGTTAAAATGATAGAAAGATCTTGGTGCCGTCTTCAGTCAACCTTATACATTTTATCCAGATCACGTAAATATTCCCTTTTATTGTGGTATGAAAAGCAATGTAAGGAAGGGGTTAACTGACTCTGTTTGTTCGCCGACTGTGAGTAATGTCATCTCCATGGATTTCGCGAATCACATTGGAATGTTCCCAACTTTTAATGATAAGTAGGCTCCATTCAATGTGTTATGCCATAGTATGAGTGTTAGCATCACACTAACAGAGATCAGCAACTCCAGAGTGTCGGGGAAGAGATATCAGAACCTGAGAACATTCGATTCGAATCTTCCATCTATGGATCAGAATCTAAGAACAACAGATTGGCATGTTCCAACAATGGATAAGAATCTGAGAACAATGGACTGGAATGTTCCAACAATAGAAAGGAGTTTATCCGATTATATTTGGGCTCTTTCAACATACTATTGGTTGTCTTTATCCTCGTACATCTACTATGTTCTTTGCATTATTCAACATTTTTATTATCCTATCCTGGCTATCGTTGGTGTCCCTGGTAAGTCTGCCTGTCCAGAACTAATTGCTTAAAACCAATCATGACTGCAATACAGTTCTTTCATTTGCTCCCTACTCCTTGCCACAATTATTGTTCCTTCTGATACTCTGAATTCCAATATGCAATTTATAAGCCACTACTAACTGCATCAGTGAAATGGTTCGTTCACTGTCTCCCACTTTGCTTCTGGCAGTGTCCCTAATCGGACTCTCTTTTGACCTACTCATTTTCAGTTGTAAACAACGATTAATTGTATGCTCTTTATGTTTAATGATTGGAAAAATGGAGATCACTGTCTTCTGTTCTGTTCAAAAAATCATTTTCTTTTTCTCTGAACCCATTCCTGGTGAATATCTGAGGCTGAGACAGATGAGTCACAAATGTGATGATCCCTGTGGTCGTGAGCTGATCCCTGATTCCATACCCTCACCATTTTAAATTATAACTATGAGAACATACAGAATATACTTCACTTGCTCATCCTATTTGTTGTTTGATCCTCGAACTATGTAATGCACTTTTAATAATGCCAACGATCTACTGCCGACATTCCTAGCTTCAAATCTGCAGAAGCGAATCTGAGTCCATACTTCACATTTGTATCCTTATTTGCACACTGATTTATACATTAATTGGAACTGCCAATGCCTTTATTTTAACATTCTCAATCACTTTACCTTGTCTATCCATTAATCGTCCCTCAGTCTTTTTCCATCGATATTCCGTACCCCTGCCAATTGTTCACATTCAACGTGATTTTCACAGAGTGTAATCTCTATCAAACAATTAATACACATTGGATGATCCCAGTGCGCAAGAACGCACGCATGGCATCACACATACATTTCCTTGTGCTGTTCAAATTGAGATTTCGAGACATAAATTTGTGGAAAGCCCATTTAATGTGTCTCAGAGAAAGAGCAGCATATCTACCGGGCAGGACAGTCATCTGACGTACGGTTACTCCCTATATGCTTGGAAAGGATTACAATTCTCCCCAGACTGGACAGATAGTCATCTTCATTGGGCAAAACACGAACGTCGTCAGCACAGCGCTCCATGCTGGTCGGTTAATAACACACGGACGTCCCTTGAATCCCATGACGTTTGAACATCTTACTTATGTAAAAATGCTGACACTTGTTTTTAAAAAAATATTCCTTTGTTTAAACCTTTTTTGAAGGATAGTCCTTAAGACGTCTGCAGAAAGTGGCAGAAGGTTTATTTTTTAAAGGTGACAACAATGAAAGGAGCGGCCAAATCTTACAGCCCAGGCTTTTCAATTTTTCATTCAGTCAGCAGGTGCATGGGTTCCAGAAGGTTTGGTAGTTTTAGTGAATGACAGCTTTCTGCTATTCTCTCCGAAATCTGTCTTACAGCTGTTTCCCCCTGAATTGGATACCTGCATGTAATAATGAATGCCTGAATTTGCTTTTTTGGCAAGTGATGTGTTTGTGGTCTTTGACTATATTGGAACGATTAATTATTAGAAAGCACTGTAGATATTATTCGTTTAAGTTTTCCAACAGTTAGATGATTCTAATTTATTATTAATTTTGTTTATATTTTATAAGAGTTTTACAACAGTTATTTTGAGTGGTTTGGCCAGTCGAAACACATCTGGAACAAGCACCTTAAGAATAAGAAAAGTTTGGTGTTTAGGCGACCTGCTTAAAGGCAGGCTGTTTGGTCCACAGCAAACTGGGGACTCTTGTCCGATTCTAAATCGATAATTCCAAGTTGTGATTAGAATTGTACAGCTTAGAGGCAGAGTGATGGTCCTCAGATGCTGCCTGCCTGTTGTGATTTCCCAGCACCACATTGTCGACACTGTGTAGTCATGGCTTGCTCAGTAACATGTAGTGGATTCGAAGTGGAAAGAGTGACCTTGGGGGTTTCACGAAAGCTGACCAAGTCAAGGCTGTTAGAATTGGCGACAAGATGGCTTGTGGCCACCTTCGGGTATGCGAAAATGAGAGCTAATTACAGTTATGTCTCAGCATTTAAATTTGAGGGATATGCCATCGGAGTCATCGGAAATGTTCAAATTCAATTACAGATGAAACAAGTGTTCGTGAAACTGAGTTAAATCAGTTAGAATTCTGATAAAACGCTGATTTAAAGGACAGAAGAAAGAACGAGAACGAGAGAAAGAAGAAAGAGAGTGGAAAACAGAGAAAAAGCAGGAAGAGGGAGTTTGTTCTTCAAAAGTTGGCAATTAGCGTGGAAAGCCAACTTAAAAGGGGAAGATGAAGGTCGAAGTTTAGCTGAGTGAGGACAATGTTGAGGACAGCAAAACCATCGTAGTCAACGGTTTAATGGGGACCTGATTAAATATATTTAAGTTTTGCCTAAATTTGATGAGAAGGATGTCGAAGCCTTTCTAATGTGGTTAAACAAATGATGTATCCATTGTCTATGTGGATGTGTTTGTTCTAAACAAAGCTGGTGAATAGAGCTAGTGATGTAATTTCATCACGATCAGAGGAGGTATCAGGGGAGTATGAGGACGTGAATAAAACTATCTTTCGTGCATCTGAAGTTCTGCCAGAAGCCTGCAGACAAAGTTTTGAGGAATCTAATGAGGGACTCGGGATAAATGTGCATTGACTTTAAAAGAATCATACAAACGAAGATTGATAGGTGGATATGGGAATTGAAGATTGATCAAGTTTATAACACTAAAATTTTGGAGGTGTTCAAAAATTCAGTTCCTATGTTGAAGAGAAATCATATGGAAGAACAGAGATTTAAAATGACAAGATTAGAAGCTGGTGTGGCTGCTGATAATGAGTTGGACCATAAATAAAAGTTTGGCTTCTCTGAGGGATTGCGAAGCATGTGTGAGATCTTAATATAACTTACTTGTGAGAGTAAGGTTTACTGAAATAGGCCGGGAGCAGCAGGTAAAGAGGTTACAATATTAGGAGGTGCAAAGGCTTGTAAATCTTGGAGGCTGAAACATTATCTGATACGTCATTCAGAAGGATGATTGGCGGAATCAACTCTCAATTACGTAAAGTGAGGTTGGAGTCTTTGGAGAAATCTTCAACAGAAATATCCCACATTTGAGAAGAAAACCTTTAGTTTGGTGTTGGTATTAAAGGAGTAAATATCCAGTCTGTTTAGATATAGCATAGTATTGCCACCATTTTTAGCTGCAGCATCCAGAAGCTGCTTAGGATCCCAGCAGGTTTGGCAGCTTCAATCCATGATCCCAGCGCCTATTCTCACCGAGGTCGCTCTTGATGTTATTTCCTCATGCACCCGAGAAACATACACAAGAATCTGTGCTCGAAATTACCTTTCATCAATGGTTTGTTTACTATATGTTACTGTCTAAGAATAGTTAATTCGTAAAATTTACTGTACCTCTTGCATGTGTTAGAGTTCCATTATATAAGCGATTCCATGTTGTTCTTGACTTTATTGATATTTTAACTAGAGTGTTTCAATAGATTATATTTCGCATCAGGTAGAGTGATTTGACGATTTGCGACAAGTTATAAACACCCACTTCACGGCTACTTTTACACAACGGGAAAAAATATAGTGTTGAGGCGACGGTTGTAACATATCTTGAGAAGGCTGCCAAATCCATAACACTTGTACCTAACGGATTTCGGATGAACGTCTGTTATTGAGGAGTTTGTGGAGGTGCTGGGGATTGTTTCCCAGAGGTTTTGCTGTGAGCTATCGTCGACATTTACCGAGACCTGAGGATTCAGTGTCCCCCTTTAGATGGAACATTGGGACTGTAATTACAACATAAAAGTCTGTAAAATGGAGAACAAATGGAGCAGAGGTTGTACAAAGTGGGGAACTCTGAAACAATTGAGTAATTGTAATTGCAGAGATATCTCTGTCCGAGTTACCCCGTGTTTTGCAATTACAACTTGCAAAAGCTAGACTTAACCCAAGACCAGATTGTGAGGGCACCCACTTAGAACAAGGAACTAGTCATAGAGCGGTGTCACCTTATTAACATGTCCTGCAACATCACACCATGGGGACGACAGCGCTGCCAAACTTCATGGGATCCCAGTTCCATTCAACTTCTATCATGCAGAAGTTAGGAGTTGGTTACATATACATCATCTCCCCGTCTGTCGACATCAGTGTCACCTTTCAGTTGCGGAGGATGTATATGGTTGAAGAGGTGAAAACTATATTTTCTCCCTCACTGGGGGATCTGTTGCGTTTATCCGAGTTTTGCAGTATAGCGGGATTCCCGATGATGCACTTGGCTCTGCGGTGTTCCGATATGATTGGGGAGTGGTAGAGAAATTAAAGGAACTCTCACTCTATTAATATTGCAGTGAGAGCAGGTATAGTACAACATGTTGTTGAATACCCATGTCCTGGCAGCAGACACAGCATTTCCATTCAGACGAAGTCAGTTATTCCAGTTTTCGATTCGGCACGTAGAAAGAAAAGATGGCATCTTGGATCATGGCTCGTACCCCTTGCTCTTGATAGATGGCTGAAAACAAACTCTCCGTCTTATTTCGCCAATTCTAACCAACCACATCAAATTATCCCTTGTGTGCTGAAGGAAATAGGTTCACTGTGAACATCAGTGAACAGACCATCAGGGTAATGGAGCAACAATTAGGGCGGCACGGTGGCACAGTGGTTAGCACTGCTGCCTCACAGCGCCAGGGATCTGGGTTCAAATCCCGCCTCAGGCGACTGATTGTGTGGAGTTTGCACGTTCTCCCCGTGTCTGCGTGGGTTTCCTCCGGGTGCTCCGGTTTCCTCCCACCGTCCAAAGATGTGCCGGTCAGGTGAATCGGCCATGCTAAATTGCCCGTAGTGTTAGGTAAGGGGTATGTGTAGGGGTATGGGTGGGTTGCGCTTCGGCGGGTCGGTGTGGACTTGTTGGGCCGAAAGGGCCTGTTTCCACACTGTAAATCTAATCTAGTCTGAAAGGGTCCGAGTGAACGTACCAGTGTATAGTTGAATAGAAAGACTTGTAATCTCTCTTCTTATTGTCTTGTATTCTTCCTGAAGAAAATGAAAATGGTTATACAACACACAATATTCCACCTGCCCAACTATTGTCCTTTCTCTTTATGTCGGTATCAATTTGCAAACTCTACCTTTTCTTGAAAATTTAATTCCCTGCTTGTTTTCGTGTCATCGCCAAATATGATAACACTACATTTATTCCACTCCTCGAATTCATTGATACTGTAAATAGTTGAGGAACGAGCACTGTTCGCTGTTTGATTTAACAGTTTACATTCTGTCAAAAATGTGGAAGACTTTTTTTATCCCGTACATTTGCTTCCTGTTGATCAACAGTCCTCCCCTGTTCTTGTGTAATACATTCCAAGGGCTGATTTAGAATGAAGAACATCAATTGGCAATTTAGACCCTCGAACCTGCTCATTCATTTAATACAGACGTGGCTGATGTTATTTCAGCCACTGTTCCACTTTTCAGTCTGCTCTCCGTGTCACGTCATTTACTCAATGTCCGAGCATCTATTGCACTCTAGGGCAGTGAATTACTCGATTCTCAACCGTTTGAAAGAAGTAAGTTCTCTCCAGCTCTGCATTAAATCTGCACTGCCTTACTCTAAATGTCTGCTCTCTTGCTTTATATTGGCCCATATCAGGAAATATCCACTCCATATTAACATCGAAAATCTCCATAAGCATCTCACATCTCCAATAACATCGTCTCTCATTCATCTAAACTCCAGAGAGCACAGGCCTAAACTGCTCAATCCCACTTCATAAGACAATCTCTTCATCTCTGAAATCAATTCAGTGAAACGCTTCTGAACTGCTACCAATGCAACTGTGTCCCACCTGCAGTCAAGGCAATAAAACTGTGCCTCACTCCACTTGAGTTTCACTCATGCCTGGCAGAGTTGCGCCTATTCTACTCCAGTTGCATACTCTATTCTTTAACAAGTAAATGCTGAAATTGCACTTACCTTTGTCATTCCCTGCGGTACACGAGGTCACCCGGATCCCTCAGCTTGTATGCACTCTGAAGTTTCTCTCTATTCACACAACAAATTGCCTTTCTATTCCTGTGGGAAATTTTTGACAACCCATAAGTATCCACGTTAAACTTTAACTGACAAATGTTTAGATTAGATTACCTACAGTGTAGAAACGTGCCCTTCGGATCAACAAGTCCACACCGACCCGAAAAAGCGCAACTCACCAGATCCATTCCCATAGATTTTCCCCTTACCTAACACTACAGTCAATTTAGCACGGCCAATTCACCTAACCTGTACATGTTTGAATTGTGGGAGGAAACCAGAGCACCCGGAGGAAACCCACGCAGACACGGGGAGAATGTGCAAATTCCACACAGGGAGTCGCCTGAGGCTGGAATTGAACCCGGGTTTCTTGCGCTGTGAGGCAGCGTTGGTTCACTTGTCTGAACTATTTACGTCCATTTGTAAGCATTTTATATCTTCAAGCAATAATCTATTTTCCCACCTGTTGTAGTTTCATCGGAAATTCTAACTCAACATCCAAGTTATATATTTGATTACAAATAGTTGAGGCCCGTGATCTGAAATCGATGCCAGTCCAAAATTTGCCAACCATGAAACGATCTATTTAATCCATCTCTCTGCAATGTGTTGTTTTTACTCAGCCTTATCCAGGCGAGTGAATTTCTGCTAACTCCATGTGCTCTTATTTTATCAGTTAACTGGCTTTTCAGCACTTTATTTAATACCTTCTAAAAACTCAGATACTTTCCATTATCTAATTTCTTAGCACGTCTTTACAGAACTCAAGCACATAAAACTGTGCTGTCTGTGATATATTCTGGGTGACCTTGGAAACCTACTTTTATTTATTAATTAGAAATGGATTCTAATGAAGTGCCTTTAACTTAAACAATTTGCACAAAACTCTTTATTCACCAGTGAAGACACATCCTTTTCTACAACGTCTACGTTTCCTTTCACTTCCTGGGTAACAGGCAAAAGGCATAAAATATCTGTTCCGATTACTTTATTAGAGGCATGAATGGCTGAGTGGGCTCATTCTGTTTCTGGTTTGCAAACGTGATGAGATAAATGTTTTCCTGGTGTCTCAATATTATTGTCTCAATGGCAGGTTTGTCCTGAGTAAGACACTCAAGGCCTTCGGTTCCTACTCCTGATGATGTTTCAGAGGATTTGGGCTGATGCAATCTATCTGTTACTACCTAACAGTTCAATGGTCTGAAGGGTCAGCTTTTGAACCTACATAACAGGTTCGAGATACCGAAAGGTGTCCTCCAATATCCCTGAAATGGGATTGACGGATGATTGTTCTCTTGCAGTTCGCATAGAGTAGACACGTGCCAACCCGATCTCCAACTTCCCCATTAAAAGACTCAAATAGTTTTCTATCCTTCCCCAATTTCACGATAACAGGCTCAAAAGGCTGAATGGGGTCCTCTTCTTCCAGGATATCAATCTCTTCCAGTTACATTGTATACACTTGAGGAGGCAGAATGGAGGAATCCTGTTGCTTTGTCACAACAATTTATCTCATTCCTCAAAATTCTTTCATATATTTATCTGAATCTATTTATTTCCAGTACTGAAAGTGTGTTGCTGGAAAACCGCAGCAGGTCAGGCAGCATCCAAGGAACAGGAAATTCGACGTTTAGGGCATAAACTTATGCCCGAAACTTCGAATTTCCTGTTCGTTGGATGCTACCTTACCTGCTGCACTTTTCCTGCAAGACATTTTTAGCTCTGATCTCCAGCATCTGCAGACCTCACTTTCTCCTTCTTTCCAGTACTGCCATCTTCTGCATCTGACTTTAATGCGTTTCCCTCTGCAACTCTCGCTAACCATAATTCAGAGCTCTGTTGTGTCATGAATACCAGGCTTATCCAATTTCAGAACAACACGATTTGAGCACCTTCTGCCATCTTTCACTTTTTGGTGTATGATATTCCGGGTGAGACAGGGCTTTTGAGCAACTTTGATACCCGTCTTTGAAACTTGTTCAAGAACGAAAGTGCCTGGAGGACCTAGACAAGGCTGGCAGCATCTGAGGAGTGAAAGTAGAGGTAATACTTTGAGCCCAGTGAATTAGCTTCAATGCTTCTAGTTTTGCCTGCAATTTTAATTTACGATACAGAATTCCAGTATCCACAGGCGTTAGCCTCATTGAAATCTTGTCCTCTTCTCTTCTCGAAAAAAACTCATCAAGTCTGGCAACATCTTCGGAGTCATAGAAACAGAGTTAGCGTTTAACGTCCAGCCTGACTCTACTTCAGAACTGGAAATGTTTGAAAGTGTGTTTTTTAATCCCTTGTCAGCATCGGAGGCATAGTGACAGGAAACATAACACCATGATGTGACATGCAAAAGACATGCCCTTTCTATTGTGGGTGAATGAGAAATACAACTAAAATAGCTGTAAATTGAGATGTGAATTTGGGGAAAAGATGTTCTCAGGATGCAAGTTTGCTCGCTGAGCTGGAAGGTTCATTTCCAGTTGTATCATCAAGCTATTGGTAACATGTTCAGGGCCTCAGGCGAAGACTGCTGATAACTCTTGCTTTCTATTTATATGTTTGGGCTTTTTGGGGTTGGTGATGTCATTTCATCTGGTGATGCATGTTCTGAAATAAGGTAGGTGAGCTTACAGCGTAGATAGATACCTGGGACTTCGATGCTGTCGCCATTTCAGAGACATTGGTAAAGCAGGGTGAGAAATGGATGTTGCAGGTTCCAGGGATTAGATCTTTCATTATAAACAGGCAAGGTGGTAAAAGAGGGGGAGGTGTGGCCGTATTAATTAAATATAGTATAACGGTGGCTGAGAGAATGTTTAATGAGGACTTGTTTCTGAGGAAGTGTGGGCTGAGGTTAGAAACAGAAGAGGAGAGTTCACACTGATTGGTGTTTCTTATAGGACTCCTTAATTTTCCAGGGGGTTGGAAGAGATGATTAGTAAAATTATTCTAAGCAGGAGTTAACGGAACAGGGTGGTCATTATGGGGTCTTTAACTTCTCCAACATTGACTGGAAATTTTATCGCTATAGTATGTCGGATGCATCAGTTATTGTCCAATGTGTCGAAGGGCTGACAAGAGGGGAGGGCACACTGGATATGGAGCTTGGTAATGAACCAGACCAGACCATTTAGTTGTAGGTAAGCACTTTGGCGAGTGTGATCATAATCCAGATACGTTTGTTTTTGCGATGCAAAGGCATAGGTACATGCCACAGGTGAACATTTATCGATGGGGCAAGGGCAATTATAATCGATTCGGCAAGAATTAGAATACATAGAATGGGGTAGCAAAATACAGGGGATCCTGAAAATGGACTGTGGAGCTGAGTTAAGGAACAGATATTGCGTGTCTTTGATAGGTGTGACCCAGTCAGGCAGGGAGTAAGTGATAAGGTAAGGGAACCGTGTTTTACGACAGAAATTGGATGTCTTGTTAAGAAGAATGAGGAGGCTTATGTGTTGATGAGGTAAAATGGTTCAAATGAGGAGATGGTGAGTTCCACATCAGCTGGGAAGGATTTAAAGAGAGAGTGAAGAAGAGCAAAGAGAGGACACGAGCAGTCTTTCGCAAATAGAATAAAGGAGAACCCTAAAGCTTTCTATAGGTATGTGAGGAATATAAGAATGACGAGAGTAGGAATAAGGCCAACCAAAGACGGAATAAAAAGTTGAGTGTGGACCCTGTAGAGATTGGAGAGGTGCTAAACGAACATTTTTCATTGGTGTTCACTCACGAAAAGGAGAATATTGTAGTGGAGAAGAATGAGGTACGAGATATCAAACTGGAAACGATCGAGATTAGATCGGCACAGGTTTTATCAATTCTCGAAGGAGTGGAAGCAGAGGACTGACTGGGAGGCCAGAGAGGAGATAGCAGAGCCGTTAGCTTTGATACTTGAGTCATCATTTTCTACAGGTTTTGTACCTGAGGACTGGAGGATTGCAAATGTGTGCCTTGTTTAAAGAGGGCAGCAGAGATGACCAGGTAATTACAGACCAGTGACGCTTACTGTGGAAGTATTATAAGAGATAAAACTTATAATCAACCAGCAAGCAACAATTTGATTTCAGCTTGTCACTATGGTTTCGTCAAGGGCAGGTTGTGTCTCAAAAACTCAATTGAGTTTTTTTTAAGAAGGTGAACAAGCATGTAGATGGGGGTCGGGCAGTCGACGTGGTGTGCGTGGACGTCAGTGAAGCCTTTGACAAAGTTCCAAATGGTAGGCTGATGGAAAAATGCCGAGACATGGAATTGAGGGTGATTTAGCAGTTTGGATTAGAAACTGGCTTTCAGGAAGAAGGCAGCGTGTGGCTTTTGATAGAAAGTATTCAGTCTGGAATCCAGTTACTCGTGGTTTGCCCCAAGAATCTGTTTTGGGACTACTGTTGTTTGTTATTTTTATAGGTGGATGGATTAGTAAATTTGCAGACGACAATAATGTCAGTGGAGGTTTGGTTAATGGTGGGGAATGTTATAGGTTGCAGGGGAATTTGGAAAAACTGCGGAATTGGGCTGAGAGCTGACAAATGGAGGTCAGTGCACCTACATGTGAGGTGATGCACTTTGGGAAGAATAACAGTTAGGCAGAGTGCTGGGTCAATGGAAAGATTCTTGGCAGTGTGGATGTGCAGAGGGATCTATGTGCATAGATCCCTGAAAGTTGCCACCCAGGTGGATAGTGCTGTGAAGAAGGTATATGGTGCGTTATGTTTCATTGGTAGAGGGATTGAGTTCTGAAACCGCAGTATCATGCTGCAACTATACAAAATTCTGGTGCGGCTGCACTTGGAATACTGTTTACAATACTGGTCGCTCCGTTATGGGAAGGGTGTGGGAGCACTGGAAAAGGTGCAGAGAATATTTAGCAGGATATTGCCTGTTCTGGAGGGAAGGCCTGACGTAGAAAGGCTGAGAGACTTGGGTCTGTTCTCATTGGAAAGAAGAAGGCTAACACGGGATTTGATAAAGACATACAAGACGATCAGAGGATTAGATAGGTTAGACAGTGAAAGACTTTTTACTAGGATGATGGCGTCAGCTCGTACGAGAGGGCAGAAGTATCAATTGAGGGGTGATAGATTTAAGATAGATGTCAGAGAATGGTTCTTTATGCAGAGAGTGGTAAGGGCGTGGAATGCCTTACCTGTTAGTGTCGTCAGATCAGCCACAATAGGGAGATTTAACCAATCCTTAGATAAGCACATGGATGATTTTGGGATAGTGTTGGCGACGTGCTAAGACTAGTTCACAGGTCGGCGCAACATCGAGAGCCGAAGGGCCTGTTCTGCGCTGTATTGTTCTATTATCTTTGTGAAGTCACTTCCACTTCCTTTACTCACGAGGTGGTAGATGGGGTCTAACTCGATGTGTTTGTTGATAGAGTTCCCTTTGGTATGCCATGCTTCTCTAAATCGTCGTGCGTGTTTTTGTTTGGCTTGTCCAAGAATGGATGTTTTGTCCCAGTCGCAGTGGTGTTCATCCTCATCCATATATATGGATACGGATGAGACAGGGGCACGTCTGTTTGTGGCTAGTTGGTGTTCATCTATCCTGGTGACTGGTTTTCTGGCTGTTTGTCCAACGTAGTGTTTGTTACAGTCCTTGCACGTTTCATT
Source organism: Hemiscyllium ocellatum (assembly GCF_020745735.1). Classification (NCBI taxonomy): domain Eukaryota; kingdom Metazoa; phylum Chordata; class Chondrichthyes; order Orectolobiformes; family Hemiscylliidae; genus Hemiscyllium; species Hemiscyllium ocellatum. The sequence goes on from NW_026867631.1 coordinate 458,690, forward strand.
TAAATGACGTCAGTTTTGCTTTTTGTTTGTATAGGGTCTTTCAAGTTCGTTACCTGCTGTTTTAGTATGTTGGCTACCGTGTTGACAAGCTGTCTGCGTTGTCTGGTCGTCATGTCAGTGGTAAACTTGATGTAGGGGTGAATGGCTAGGGTTTCTGGAAGTGTTTTGTCTGCTTGTTTGGGGTTGTTGCTGAGAAATCGGCGGACTGTGTTCATTGGGAACCGATTCTTTTTGGAGAAATGTTATAGCTGATTTTCCTCTGTTCTGCGGAGTTCATCTGCGCTTCAGTGTGTGTTGGCTCGTTGAAATACTGTTCTGATGCAGCTTCGTTTGCGGATGTTGGGGTGATTGCTTCTGTGGTTCGATATTTGTTCCTTCTGTGTTGTCTTTCTGTAGACGCTGTTTGAAATTCCCCATTGGATGTTCGCTCTACTGTGACATCTCAGAATGGAAATTAGTGTTAAGTGCATCCTCTTTCGTGAACTTTATGCAAGAGAGCGGATTGTTGATGGTCTTGAAAGTTTCCTATCGTTCGTTCCGTTTAGTGATCACGAAGGTGTCATCCACGTAGCTGACCCGAAGTTTGGTTTGAATGTTTGGCAGAGTTATTTGTTCTAGTCGCTGCATTATTGCCTCTGCTAAGAACCCTGATATTGGTGGTCCCATGGTATTCCATTGGTTTGACTGTAGATTGCGTTGTTGAAGATAAAGTGTGCGGTAATGCATAGGTCCACTAGCTTGGTGATACTGTCGTTTTTGATGAAGTTAGTGGTAATTGCTGATTGCGTCTTTGGGTCTCCTAATAGTGTAGTCATTGGCTAAGTTAATGTTGATTTTTGTAAACAGGGCTGTTACATCAAACGAGCCAATTATTTCATTCTCTTCTATCTTAGTGCCTTTGATGGCCTTCGGGACATCTTCGGTGGAGTGGATGGAGTGGCGTGTATCTTCGACTAAGTGCATTAGTCTTTGGCGGAGCTCCTTTGGCAATCTGTATGTTTGGTGTTCCAGTTAGTGAGACTATGGCTCTTAACGGGGCTCCTGGTTTGTGAATTATCATAATCCATAGAGGAGTGGTGTGTTGGATGCAACTGGTTTCATTTTTTAGAAGTCGATCTTATTTATTTCTCCAGACTTCTGACGTTTGTTTGAGGAGGTTTGCGCTTTGGTTCACTAGTTGTTGGTTCGGGTCTATCGCCACTTGTTCTTAAGTATTGGTATCTGTGAGTAGTGTGATCACGTTTTCCATGTAGTCTCTTCGATACAGAATGGCTGTCTAGCGTCCTTTGTCTGCAGGTAGGAGAACAATGTATTTTATCTTTTTTAAGTCTTTCCAGTGCTTTCCATTCTTGTGTATTGTGTGTGTTTCCTTCTATTTTTTTCTGCTTAATGTTGATGCAACTACCGGTCTGATGCATTCCTGGGTTTCTTATGTGAGTTGTTTGTCTTTTCGTTTTGTTTCTAATGCTGCAATGAAATCTTTCTAGTCCGCATCCTGGCAGTTGCAATTTAATCCCCTGACTATAACGGCTTTTCCAGTGTCTGTTAAGGGTCGGTCAGATAAGTTGTTTTTTTCCTTACTTCTGTGTTGTCAGTGTTGTTACTTCATGTAAGTTTGTCTGGGTTTTTTTTCTGCAGGTCAAGTCGTTTTTTTTTTATTAATTTCTGTTTTTGTTGCTTTCTAATATCTATGGCTTGTTGTACTGTGTCTGTCAATTCATGGCTTTTGCATGACTGAGCAAAAAGTTTGCAGTTGTATTCCCCGATCTTCTCTATTGAATGCAATACAAACAAGAAATGGTGATCGGGAGAAAGGGCAGAACAATCGTTTCAAAACGGATCACAGTCATAATGGGGTCAGGCTGTGAAGCTATGGAATTGACCATTATTTCCTCCAGACTGTAAGTTACCAACGTGTAAAGGCACGTTTTACTCGAGCTTTGGTTTTTCCTCATTGGAGAAAATGAGGACTGCAGATGCTGGAGATCAGAGCGGAAAATGTATTGCTGGAAAAGCGCAGCAGCTCAGGCAGCATCCAAGGAGCAGGAGAGTCGGCGTTTCGGGCATGAGCCGTTCATTATGAATGACGAAAGTCTGTCCAGTAGTCTAAGATAAACAGGAGGGAGGAAGGACGTGGGGGAGGAGCGTTGGAAATGCGATTGGTGGAAGGAGGTCAAGGTGAGGGTGATAGACAAGAGTGGGGGTGGTGCCGGAGAGGTCAGGAAGAAGATTGCAGGTTAGGAAGGCGGTGCTGAGTTCGAGGGATTTGACTGAGACAAGGTGGAGGGAGGGCAAATTAGGAATCTTCCCCTCTTCATTGTGACATTGCACAGGCACGGACCGAAATGTCAGTATGAGAACAAGGCAACTTATTGAAATGGGAATCAATGAGAAGGACAGGGTTGCTCAGAAAGAAAGAGTGCAGGTGCTACTCAAAGCACGTTTTGTTTGGCTTCCCCAATGTAAAGAAGATTGCATTGTGTGCAGCAATGACAATTGTCTTAATTGAAAGTGTACAATTGAAATGTTGCTTCACCTGGAAGATTTGTTTGGGGCCTTGGACAGTGAGCAAGGAAGAGATGAAGGGGCATGAGTTTCAGCTTCCGGAATTGCATGGGAACCTACCATGGGTGAGTTGGGAAGGACTCAGGATGATGGAAGTTATCTCAGAGGCAATGGTTCCAGTGATTGGGAGGGGAGCAGGGTTTCATGGTGTTGTCTTGCTGGAGTTGATGGAAGTGGCGGAGGATGACTCTGTGCATGTGCACTGCAGTGTAGTGGTAAATGAGGACAAGGCGATCTCTATCATTTTTCAGTAAATGATGGGAATGTTCAGGACAGAAGAGAGGGTGATGTATCAGTCACAGCTGAAGGCTCAGTCCACTCGTGCTGGCGGGATTTCTCGTTGACAGAAAAGAAGATGTTGTCAGAAGTTCCCCAGTGGAATGTGGCATCATCTACCGGAAATAAGAAAGAGGGGGAAAGGGGTTTAGGGTTTAGTTTTGCTCGCTGAGCTGTAGGTTTGTTATGCAGACGTTCCATTACCTGGCTAGGTAACATCATCAGTGGCGACCTCCAATTTGAAGTGAAGCTGTTGTCTCCTGCTTTCTAATTATATCTTTCTCCTGGATGGGGTTCCTGGGGTTTGTGGAGATGTCATTTCCAGTTCGTTTCCTGAGGGGTTGATAGGTGATATCTAGATCTATGTGTTTGTTTATGGCGTTGTGGCTGGAATGCCAGGCCTCTCGGAATTCTCTGGCATGTCTTTGCTTAGCCTGTCCCAGGATAAATGTGTTGTCCCAGTCGAAATTGTCTTAATTGAAAGTGTAAACTGAAATGTTGCTTCACCTGGAAGAGTTGTTTGGGGCCTTGGACAGTGAGGAAGGAAAAGATGAAGGGGCACGAGTTTCAGCTTTGTTTTCATCCGTGTGTAGGGCTATGTGGGAGAGGAGGTCGTGTCTTCTTGTGGCTAGCGGGTGTTCATGCATCCTAGTGGCTAACTTTCTTCCTGTTTGTCCTACGTAGTGTTTGCGGCAGTCCTTGTATGAAATTTAAGAGATGGTTTTGTCCATGGGTTGTACTGGAACTTTTAAGTTTGTTAGGTTATGTTTGAGAGTGTTGGTTGGTTTGTGTGCTAATGGGATTTCGAGCGGTCTCAGTAGTTTGGCTGTCATTTCTGAAACTTCTTTGACATAAGGTCAGGTGGTTAGGGTTTCGGGCTGTGTTTTGTCTGCTTATCGTGGTTTGTTCTTGAGGAATCTGCGCACTGTGTTTTTTGAGTACGCTTTCTTCTTGAATACGTTATATAGGTGGTTCTCCTCTGTTTTTCGAAGTTAGTCTGTGCTGCAGTGTGTGGTGGCTCGTTGGAATAGTGTTCTGATACAGCTTCGTTTGTGTGTGTTGGGATGATTGCTGGTGTAGTTGAGTATTTGGTCAGTGTTTGTTGGTTTTCTGTATAAGCAGGTTTGTAGTCTCCCTTGTCCTTTCTTTCCACTGTGACGTCCAGGAAATGGAAAAATTCAGTCACTGCATGTAGGTTTGCTCGCTGAGCAGGGAGGTTCATTTCCAGACAGTTCGTCACCCTACTAGGTAACATCTTCACTGGGACTCAGGCAAAGCAGTGCACATGATACCGTCCCACAAACCTAACAACACGCAAAAACAGCAGCTAATGAAGTTGAAAGACCATATACAGAAAACAAGCAAAACTACTGTAACTTACAAAAATAACGTGCCAGAACTGTAAACAAAAACGACGTTGGACAAATAGGCAGACAACTAGCCACCAGGATACATTAACAACAACAAGCCACAAAACAACATGACCCTACCTCACTAGCATCCTTCAGTAGACATAAAGAAGGATACCGCTTCGACTGTGGCAACACATCCATCTTTGGACAAGCTAAACAGAAACACACACAAGAATCTCTATGGGCATGACATTCCAACGAGAACCCAATCAACAAACAAATCGAGTCACACCCCATCTTCTGAACCCTGTGAAAAAGAACAGGAAATGATATCAACACAGGAAATACCATCATCAACCCAAAGAAATCCAAACATATAAATAGGAATCAGTAATCATTTGCACTGCTTAGCCTGAGGCCCACTCAATATGATACCTAATGGGATGACGAAACGGTTGGAAATAACCTCCCGGCTCACCGACAAAACCAACATCCAGAAGATTAAGCTGAGCTACAAATCTCCTCAAAACGCGCTAAAATTCTGTCATTCTCAGCTGATCACGTGTTCCTTCATGCAAATGATTGAAAACAACCGAAATCTAAACTGCAGCTTTCTGCCTTACAACCCATCTAAATCAGAATGTGAAAATAAATCCAGGGGAAGCTCAGTGGCTGTGCAGGTGCAAACGCTTCAGCAGATATTTCATTCTGCTCAGGAATGATTGGTGGTTTTCAAAAAGAAGGGTTGGAAAATAAGATGAACCATCCATGGTTCGCGAAGGCTGTCATGTAGTCCACTCAATCACAAATTAGTGTGCACTAGCGTAGGCCAGACATGTGACTTTTATTTTAGGAATGAGAAGCATATGATATATTTCAAAAAAATGGAAGAAAACATATTATGAAAGTAAACTGAGTGAAAGTAATGAAAAGCCCACAGGAGCTTTTCTGTACCTTTAAAAAGTAATTCAAGATGAGTGTATAACACTTGGAAGAAACAAAGTGAGGATAGTAGATATGGGACACCAGGAAGGTGAGACCGGGGAATTGCTCAAAGGGAATAAGCAAATAATTTAAACCCGTGTTTTACACACTTCCTCGCAGAGGGAAGCACCATACGTATTTCAGAGATAAATAAAAAACAAAGAACGAAGAAAGTCACAGCACAGGAACAGACCCTTCGTGTCCAAGTGTGTCCCAATCCATCTCCTCTATCTAAACCTGCCAGCTCTTTCTTAAAGATATCTACCCCTTTACTTCATGCAATTCATGTATTTGTCCAGATAAATCGAAAATGGCACTATTGTTTCCACCTCTAAAACCTCCGCTAGCAACATGTTCCAGCAACCCATATTCACTGCATAAACAGCTTTCTACACATATCTCCCCTAAACCTTTCCACTCTCAATTTGAGCTCGTGACCCCTACAATTTGAGATCCATAGCCTGGGAAAAAGGCTAATTACTGCTCACACTTTCAATAGCTCTCATCAATTTCTTGTCTCCCCTCCATCACCGTCTACTGCATGAAAATAATCCTAATCCTTTTAACTTCTCTTCATAGCTAACGAACACCATATAAGGCACTATCCTGGTGAAGCTGCTCTGCAGCTTCTCCAAAGCATCGGCACCCTTTTAGAAATGTGGCAACGAGGTCATTTCGTAGTATTCCAAATGCGGCCGAACCAACGTTCTATGCAACTGGAACATGACCTGCCAGCTATTGTACTCAATGCCCCGTCAAATAAGGAAAGCAGGCCAAATGCCTTCCTGACCTCTTCACTGACCTGCGTTTCCACATTCATGAAACAATGGACTTGCACACCCAGATCCCTCTCTACGTCAATTTTTGCCAGAACATTTTCAATTTTCTGTATACATCGCACTTGAAAATATCTTCCAAAATGCATGAACTAGCTTTTGCGTGGAATGAAATCTATCTGCCATTTCTCTGTCCACCTCTACAATCTTCTATATTCTGCTGTATTTTCTGACAGCCCCCTTCACTACCTTCTGCTCCACAAATCTTTGTATCATCTGCAAATTTGCTAATCGGGCAACCGATTCCTTCCTCCAAGTCATATGTATCTCAAACAACAGTTGTCCCAGCATGGATCCCTTTGAAACACCACTGGTGGCAGGTATCCATTTTGAGAAACTCCCTTCCACTACATTCTCTGTCTTCTGTTGACCAGGGGACTGAAGGCGTTTGGCAGCGTCACATAATATCGCGAGACACTGCCGCATGTTGACAGTGTCCTGTGAGGGATCCCTTTGAACCCCGGAGATGTCCCACATGACTCCGCACATGATCAGTTTCCTTGAGACCTTCAGTTCGGTGCCCTCTGAAGGGGTCAACGTAATGCCTGTCCACTGTGTCTATTAGCATACTGTCTGCCGGTGATGCAGGTGTAGTCAGAACATCTACCTTGATCTTGAAGTTCACGTAATAACCATGCCTTTCCTGAGTAGTCGTGTTCATTTTTCGCCCCGGATCGTTCGCACCACATGGTTAGAGTTGCCCAATTCCCACAGCTGAAGTATCCCTGCAGAGGGTGGATGTCCGTGCTCCCAAGGCGTCCTGGACGTCTTTGATTGACTTATAAGTGCGGTAGTTTGGTTTTCAAGGTAAGAACACAGAGAGAGAGAGATGGAGCGCTCACAGAATACAGAGACAGTGAGTGATTAACAGGTGAAGGTATGAAGGAACATCGAGTGTGTTGGCGCTGACTGCAAAGCCATCAAACATATAAGCGCTGAAGAAACACAGACAGAGATGACATCCGAAATTAAAATGTCAAGCACTCAGTAACCGCAGAGCAAGCAGACCCAAAACAAACATTTAGAAATAACAGGGGAGGGTAGCACAGCCTCAACCCCAGTAATGTTCTTTCACCATCCCTCAGAAGGTTTGATATCAGACATTCCCCGGAACATTCTATTCAAGACACTTGCCAGAAAATTGTGTAACACATAGTCATTAAATCATTCTACACCAGACATTTCCCAGACATTCTGCAACGATCATTCACCAGAAATTTCAGTACGTGACATTCCCGAGAATATTCTGTAAACGACAGTCCATGGAACATTCTACACCGGCAATGCCTAAAACATTATCTGCCCGACATTCCTGCACATTCTATAAGAGAACATCCCCCAAACATTCTATACCCAATAGTCCCAAGAACATACCACACAATCCAGTATCTCGAATATTCTATAAACCATCATTTCCCAGAACCATCTACACTCGACAGCAACCCAAATTTCTCGTGTGGACATTCTCCCGACCATTTTTTAATCACAATTCGCTGGAGCCTTCTGTCCCTGTCACTCATGGAAAATTCTGAACCTGATATTTCCAGCAACACTCTGTACCCAATATTGCCAGAGCATTCTGGTTGACATTCCCCAGAGAATGATATATCCAACATTCCTTGAGGCATGCTGGGCCAACATTCTCGAGACATTCTGTAGCTGACATTCGCCGGGATATTCCATTCCGGTCATTTCCTGGAATATTCTGTAGCTGCAAGCCCCAAGACCGCGAACATTAACGGAATATTCTTCTAAAGGATGTAATTCGGAACATTATTTGACAGACATTGCCCAGGACGTTCTTAGACCCGACATTCCCGAAACATTCTCTACCTGACAGTCCCCGGCGTTGTGTTACCGACATTCCACAGATCATTGTATCCTGACACTTCCAGGAACAATATTTTCTCAACATTGCCGGATTTTTTTTTGTAAAAGGCAGTGCTTAGATCATTCTGGACACTGCATTCCCCAAACAAAGATCAGGACCCCACCTTCCTCAGAGAATTCTCTTCCAAATGCACCCAGAACATTGCGTACCCGACAATAACAACATTTTCTTACCTGACATTTGCCGAACATTCTATTCTCATTATTCTTCAGAACGTTTTCTACCCAGCATTCACCCGAACATTCCATACTCAAAATTGCCAAGACTAGCCAGAGCATTCTGTTGACGATTATGCCCAGAAAATTCTACACCTGATACTCCTCGGGGCCTTCTTTACCCGACACTGTCCGGAAGATTTTGTGCCCAACATTCCCAGATCATTTTATACCCGACGACCCTGGTACATTCTATACCTGACATTCGCCAGGAAATGTCAGACCTGACATTTACTGAACATTCTGCAACTGATATTTCCCGGTCATTCTGTGACCGACATTGCCCGGAAAGTTCAATACACGACATTCCTCATTGCATTCTATACCTGACATTACTCCAACGTTCCATAATCGGCCTTCCACAGAACTTTCTACTTCTGAACTTCGCCAGCAAACTGCAAACTCGTCAGTGCATGGATCGTTCAGTACTTCTGCTTATCCAGAACATTGTGTTCCCGATTTTTCCCAGAATATACTGGGCCCGACATTTCTGGAATGTTCTGTACCGGACATTCCTCGGAATCCTCTCTATCCAAGATTTCCAGGGGGCATTCTCAAGCCAACATTCCCGTAATATTCTGTAACCGACATTAGTTAGATCATTTTATACCTGACACACCCGGGGACACATCTTGCACCGAACATTCTGTATTCGACATTTTCCAGAATTTTGCTTTCCTGACACTTCCCCGGAACACTGTACATCCGTCATTCCACGGTTCATTCTCTGTTCTGCATTCCCCAGAGAATTATTTTCTTGATATTCCCCAGAACATTCTGTACCCGACATTCTCTGGAAAATTCTGCTGCTGGCATCCCCAGAGCGTTCCATTGTCAACATAACCTGGAATACTCTGTAATCAACATTCCCTGGGACATTTCATACCTAACATTCCAAGGAACAATCTCAACCTGTCATTCTCAAATCATTCAGCAATTGATCTGCTCCAGGAAATACCATACCCGTCATTCCCTGTAACATTCTTCACCCGACATTTCACAGAAAACTCGATACTCGAAATTCCCAGAATTACCTGTAGGTGACATTGCCCGAACGTGCAATACCCCACATTCTCTGGAAGCTTCCCCATCCGGCATTCCCCAGAAAATTGTATCCATGACCGTGTATCCACGGACAATGTGTAAGCAGCATTCGTCTGAAAATTCTATACACGACATTCTCCAGATATGCTCTACCCGAAATTCCCGACAACGTTCTGTAACCGAGAGTCCTGGAGCATTCCATACACTACATAACTCGTATCCTTCTATACATTCCATCACCGGATAGCCTGTAAGCGTGATACCTCAGAACATTATACACCCGACATTCCCTGGCGCATTCTAAAACTAACATTCACCGGAACGGTCCATACCTGACATTCCCCAGAGCCTTCTATATCCGATATTTCCCCGGATATTGCATGCCTGATCGTCCACGGAACATTCTCTACTTGAAATTTCCTGTAACATTAATGACATACCTTTCTCCAGACATTCTATTCCCGGAATTCCCCGGAACATCCGTGCTCGACATTCCCTGGGACATTCTATAACTGACTCTCATGTGTCAGCCAATTGAACAAAGATAAGATCTCGAGGACGAGATAGAATTCCAGGGAGAAGGAAACACTGTCTTGAAGTCAACTCATTTGACTTAAATTAAACACGTGAATTAGTTTTCCCTGTGTTGACGTTTGCTCATGATGTATGGGCGACCACAATTCAGACTAAAAGACCAAAATTTCCAAACTCTGTTCCATCTTCAAGGAACTGGGAGAGAATCCTTCAGAATAGCAGAGGTTTTACCCTTCGTATTGGAACAGGAAGAAGTGACCTGTTTCTGCTCTCAGGTGATTGAGTGTGTGGGAATGTTCTGGACACCATCTAGTGTGACTGTATATTTCAGGAGGGAAGGTTTCTTGTGTTATAGGACACATTGTTGACATGAATGCATACCTTACAGAATGCTATTTCAGTTGTAATTGTTCCAATAAAACTGAATTATGTGCCACAGTTGAAAATCTCTCTGAATATTTATTCAAACTGATAACCTTGCCTCCAGGCTGAAGTATAATTTGTTTGTTTTCCTTCCTCATAGCTAATGTGGTGACGGTGTATGTCTTGGTTTGTAAAGATTGTGGATTGTCTCCATGTGTCAGTCGTTACCTCTCGGCGATGGCAATGGCAGATTTACTGGTCATTTTCCTTGATGTTATATTGAGACACATTCCCATTGTTTATTGGGTTCAGTTTTATTTCATTACCTCCATCCCCATTTGTAATCTCCACGCCGTCCTGCTCCATGCAGCCACTGACAGTTCCGTCTGGTTCACTGTTACTTTCACCTTTGATCGATTTTTGGCTATTTGCTGCCTGAAGCTGAAAAGTAAATATTGCAATGAGAAAACGGCAGCAGTTGTTCTCGGAACTGTGACTGTGCTGAGCTGTTTAAAGAACATTTTCTGGTATTTTATGCTCACACCTTGGTATGCACTGTCGAACGCACCCTGGTTTTGTGGTGCCACACTGGATGTTCATAAGTCCCGAGTCTGGGTCTCAATCGAGTTCCTCCACTACATTCTAACCCCGGCTCTCGCATTTCTCCTGATTATGCTTCTCAATGTTTGCACCGTCAGATGCATTTTAGTGGCCAGCAGTGCACGCAGGAGACTTCGGGCTCATTCTAATGTTGACTCTCAATGTGACACAGAATTGAGAAATCGAAAAAAATCCATCATTTTAATGTTTGCGATCTCGACAAATTTCATCGTGTTATGGTCAACGGTAATGGTGTATTACATCTGGATACGGATGCGGTTCATTGTGGGTACTCCAGTAATTATCCCCGACTTTGTGCAGGAATTGGGCTTCATGCTACAGCTCTTCAGTTGCTGCACGAACACCGCAATTTATGGCGTGACCCAGACTAAGTTCAGGCATCAGCTGAAATATGTGCTGAAATATCCCTTTACCCACATTCAGCGGTCAACTAAATTCACTCATTAATCTATCCATCCGGGTTGCTTTTATTTCAGTTCAACGTTTCACCAATGATGCAGCCTATCGCAGTGGTAACAGACTAAAGGCACTTCTGCTGTTTACAAATGTATCCGAAAGGGCAAGTCCGGGACACATTACAACGTTTCTCTCGAATCAGGAGCCAGTAATAAAAGGCGCCATCCCAATGACTATATCTATTACTTCAATTTACAAACAATAAAAATGTTCATTAAATAAGTTCCAAGCAACAAAGTAAACTTTATTTCTGTTTGTTTATGTGTTGAAGAAGTTGACCTGTAGAGAGACAGATGCAGCCCCAAGTCAGGGTCCGTCGACAAGTGGAAGTGCCGCGGCCCGAGCAAATAAACTGGTTTTAATTCACTCTATCGTTGCTTTCACCTCAGGTGTTGAGCACTCTTGTCTACTTTCCTTCACTCGCTCTCCGGTTAGCACTACCTCTACCTCCCAATCTTCGTCTCACCTATTTAATTCAGGCTTATGTTCCTTTCTGAGTTGATTGGCTCATAGGTAGTTTCTCAGTGAATAGAATGAGGACGGTGTCTCAGGCCGTTACTCGGCAAATAGACTGCAGAGAGATTCACGGGCGTCTGCTAGGAAAACCGAGTACAGATGTTGTCACAGGCCGTTGTAAACGGAACAGTGTGGGGACAGAATCAAAACAAGGGGGACAGGTAGGGATGAGTTCACAGGCCAAAACTAGGGAAGGAGATTAGAGTTGAGCTCACAGCCAGTTGGGAGAAAACGGAGTTGAGTGAGGATAAAAGGCAATTGTTGGGGAAACGCTGTGGAGAATCGTTCACAGGGCGCCGCTCGAACACCACAGTGGAGTGGCTGCGCAGGCTATTGCCATGGGAACAGAATGGGGATATTTTCACAGACCATTGCGGAGGGAACAGAGTAATGCTGAGTTCTTAAGAAGCTGATGGGAGGACCGAGTGGTGTTGGGATCAAAGGCCGTTGCTAGGCAAGCAGAGTGAGGATTTGAATACAGGCTCGTGCCAAGTGAATGGAGTGGGAATCGATTTATCAGCCGTTGCTCGGGCAAACGCGGTGGGGAAGTATTCACAAACATTTAACTGGAGGACACAGTGGTGATGGGTTTCGAGGCCAATGCAAGAGATACATAGCAGGAAGGGTTTACAGACGGTCTCTCGGGGAACTGAGACGGAATAGGGTCAAAGTGTTGTTTCTGGGAAAATTGAGCTGAGATGGTGCAGCAGACCGTGGTTGGGTGAACAGTGTCGACATGAGATTAGCCGTGCCTCAGGGAAGAGAATTGGGCTGGGTTGACGGTCTGTTGCTCGTGGAAAAGATTGCAGATGGTACCACAGTTTGTTGTGAGGATAAAAAGAGAGAGGATGCTGGCACAGGTCAATGCAGTGGGAACAGAGTGGGGATGAGTTCACTGGACATTGCTATAGGAACAGAATAGGAATGGTTTCAATGTCGATTACCAGGGAAAAAGACTGGCAGTGGGTTCACAGGCTGCTGAGAGGCAATCAGCGCGGGGATGGGTTCACATGTAGTTATTAGAGAAATCGACGAAGAAAGGTTTTCGACACGCTTGCCAGGAAAACACAGTGGGGCTGGAGTCAGCGACCATTGTTTAGAAAGAGAGTGGGGATTGTTCCAGAGGCAGTTGTTATGAGAACAAATTTGGGACAAGGTTACAAACCCTTTCTGAGGCGGGCAGATTAGTCTTGATGACGCAGCCCTCTTCCTGGGAGCAGAACAGGGGATTGATTCACACAGCGTTTCTAGGACAACAAATTGAGAATGAGGACATAAGGCCCGTGCCTGGCAAAAGGAGAGGGGATGGGTTCAGAAGCTGTTGTCAGTTGAGCAGAGGTAGGAATGCGCTCACAGAAAGTTACTCAGAGGATAGTGTGGCAATGAGTTCATAGGAATTTGTCACTGGAAAAGATTTTGGATATGTACACAGGCCCTTCGTAGGGATACACAGTGGCGATGGGGTCACAGGCTGTTGGTGGAGGACTAGAGCGGGAATGGGTGCACAGACCATTGGTCAGAGAATGAAGTGTGGATGGTTTCACATGCGTCTGGGGGAATTGAGTGGTGTTAGTTTCACAGGCTATTCTTAGAGGAAGAGAGCAGTGATGGGTTCATCGGCCATTGCTGGGAATGAGGATTTCTGATTGGGCAACAGGCCATTGTTGGCAGATCAGAATGATCAATGGTTCATAAACGGAAGAGCTGAACAGAGTGGAAATGTCTTAACACCCCATTGCTGGAGGAGCAGAAAGGGGATGGGTCCATGGCCGTTACTAGGGGAAAAGAGTGGGGGAGGTTCACAGGCCGTTGTTATGAGAAATGTAGCACTGGTGGCGAAGCATTCCTTGCTTGGCCAACAGGATGGAGATTGGTTCACAGCCGTTCCTCGGGGAACAGATTGGAAATAGGTTCCGAGACTGTTGTTCCGAGAAATGAGTGTGGACCATGTCGTAGATTGCTGTGAGGAAAAAAGAATGTGGATGGTTTCACATTCAATACCGTGGGAACAGAGGAGGGATGGGTTCAGATTTTGTTGCAAGAAGCACAGAATGGGAATGCTACAAAAGGTGATTGCAGGGGAAAGAACCTGGCAATCGTTTCACGGGTTGTTCGGAGGAACGCAGTGCGTGGATGGGTTCTCTGTATTTACAAGAGAAGCTGGTGACATTTGTTTTAGAGACTGTTGTGAGAAAGGTGAAGTGGAGATAAGATTACCGGCCATTGCCAGAAGACGAGTGTGGGAATGGCTACAAGAACAGAGTTCGGATGGGTTTTCAGACAGTGACCAGTGCAACAGATAGGGGATGGTGCCACAGGCCGCTGGCAGCAGAAAAGAATGGGAATGGTTCACAGACCGCTCCAAGTGGAAAATATCAGAGATGGGTTCATATGCCATTGTTCGGAGAACAGTGTAAAAGGAGACACAGGCTCCTGCTAGGGGAAAAGAGTGAGGATGGTTTCAGAGACAGTTGCTGGAAAAACAGAATCTGAATGAGATCAAAGGCAGATGCTGGGAGAACCGAGTGGGAATGGCAATACAGGCCACTACAAGGTGAACGTTGAGGGGATGGTTTCGCAGGCCATTACATACAGACATCGTGTCAATGGGCTTACAGGCCGTTGCGTGGGGAAGCGAGTTGAGGTTGTTCCACAGGCTGTTGCTGAGGAGATTGTGTGGCGATGGGATCAGAGGCCGTCGCTGATTGAACAGAGAAGGCATGGTTTGACAGTTCATTACTAAGGAAGCATTGTGTGGACGCGTTCACAGGCTGTTGCTGGGAGAACACTGTTGGGAAGAGTAACAGGAGTTTGCTAAGGGAAGATAGGGGAATGGATTCGCATGCCATTGTTACGAAAGCGGAGTTGAGTTTGGGCAACAGGCGTTATTTGGGAGAAAAGTTTCAGAATGGTTTCGGAACTGCTGAGAGTCGAGAAAGTGACAATGGAGTCTGGGGTCGATGTTTGAAAAACAGAATGGCTTTGGATCCAGTGGCCAAAATTCAGAGCACAGGATAGTAATTGTTTCATTGGTCATTTTTGGCAAAATGACGTTAAGATGGAGCATTATGCCATTGATGGTAGAGCAGAATGATGATTGGTTCCCAGACTTTTGTAGGCGAACAGCTTGGAGACCTATTCACAGATCATTTCCAGAGGAACAGAGTGGCGACGGGTTCATAGGGCGTTACTAGAGGAACAGTGTAGGTATGGGTCAACAGGCCGATGGTATGAAAATGAAGTTTGGATGGTGCAACAGGCCTTTGTCCTGAAAACAGGTTAGAGATCGATCCACAGCTATTTCTCAGGGTACAGACCGAGGATGGCTTCAAAGGCTGTTGCGAGGGGAGCAGAGTGATGAAGGGGTCACAGGCCACAGATTGGAGAACAGACTGGATATATGAATAAAGTTTATCGATTTGTACCAGTGCCAAGAGGTAAGTAATCAGGCACAATGCTGAGTGTTCCACATGTGCAGCCTGTGAACCCATTCCACGTGTTTGCTTTCGCAACAGCTGAGAATCCATCCCCACCTTGTTCTCCCACAAACAGCCTGATGCCTTATTAAAACACCGTTATTCTATGCCCCATCTTCCACTAGCAAACTCCTGTCATATATCACAAATCTGTTACCCTAGCAATTGCCTCTGAACGGTCGTGACGAGAAAGAGTGAACATGGGCTCATGAGGCCAAAGCAATGGGAACTGAGTGGGCCTGTATTCACAAGCAGTTCCTAGGGGAAGACAATTGGAATGGGTCCAAAGCCTATTGCTGGGAAACAGGCTGGCAATGTGTTCACACTATTGTGAGTCACTAAGCGTGGTGATGGGTTCACAATTCATTGCTTGAGGAACTGATTGAGAATTGTTTTCGAGATCGTTGCAAGGAAACCATAGTGAGGATGGGGTTATGGCTATTGGTAGAAGAATAGAGTGGGGATAGGTTTACAGGCAATTGCTACGAGAACAGAGTTTGAACTTATCACCAGCGCGGGAGTCCTTCATTTCTGATTTTCAGCGGCAGTGGCAGCAGCAATTCGAACGGCGGGAGCTTGCACCAGGGGACTGCTGGGAGCAGTGAGTCACTGATTTGTGCTTTTAACTTTGAAGTCAGACAGCAGAGGCTTCTGGGAAAGGAGGGACTTCTTATTTTTATTTCAATCCTGCTATATATGTCATTGTCTTCTCAATTCGAGACGCTACCTTTGTAGGGCCCCCCTACACACCATCTCCTCTAAGAAGGTTCATTGCAGGAAAGTGTCTCTTTTTCACTCAGTGAAGAGGGGACGAACAGGGAGAGGACAGTACAGGGAGAGAATGTTCCTACTGCATTATGTTTGAGGTCATGGACGTCAATAGGATCCCATCCAAGGACATCTGCAGGAAGTACACCCAACTCTTCCTCCTCCAAGACCGTGTTGGGGAACTGGAAAGGGAGCTGGATGAACATTGGATCATTCGGGAGTCAGAGGCTGTGATGTATAGGAGTTACAGGGAAGTAGTTACTCCTAGGCAAGAAGAAGGCTAAGTGACTGCTCAAAAGAAGAAAAAAAACAGTCAGTGGAGAGATCCCCTGTGGTCGTTCCCCTGAAAATCATGGGGGCCGTTTTGGATATTGTTGAGGGTGACGACATAACAGGGGCAAGCAGTGGGACCCAGGTCTCTGGCACAGAGCCCGTCCCTGTTGCACAGAAGAGAAGGAGGGAAAGGAGGAGTGTGTTAGTCACTGGGGACTCAATTCTTAGAGGCTCAGATAGAAGGTTTGTTGGGAACGAATCAGACTCACGGATGTTGTGTAATCTCGCAGGTGCCAGTGTCCGCGATGTCTCGGATCGTATCTTTGGGGTCCTGAAGGGACAGGACGACCAGCCTCAAGTGCAAGGAGGTACCAACGGCATAGGCAGAAAGAGAGACTGGGATGTAAGGCTGGAGTTCGGGGAGCTGGGTTGGAAGCTGAGAGCTAGAACAAACAAAGTTGTTTTATCTGGATACCGTGGCAAGGAATAGGGAGAAATATCATGTGGAACACTTGGCTGCAAGGATGGTGCAGGAGGGAGGGCTTCAGGTTTTTGGATCATTGGGGCTCATTCTGGGGAAGAAGGGAACTCTACAAAAGGACCGTCTTCACTTGAGGCGTACTAATATACTGGGTGGGAAATTTGCTGGAACTATTCGGGTGGATTTAAACTAGCTCTCAGGGTGGAGGAACCGGAGGTGAAACAGCAGTGCACAGGAGGATGAGTGTAGGAAACACAGGGACAGGATTTCAGGTTCACAGGAATATGCTGGCAGTCAGCAAAGTTGTTTGAAGTGTGTCCACTTCAACGGCAGAAATATCCGAAATAAGGTGGGTGAGCTTTCAGCATGGATAGATACCTGGGACATCGATGTTGTTGCCATATCGGAGACAGGGAGAGAGAAGGGTGAGGAATGGATGTTGCACGTTCCAGGGTTTAGATCTTTCATTAAAAACAGGCAAGGTGGTAAAAGAACGGGAGGTGTGGCCTTGTACGTCAAAGATAATACAACAGTGACTGGGAGAACTTTTGATGAGGACTCGTCTACTGAGGTAGTGTGGGCTGAACCTAGAAATAGGAGAGAAGAGGTCACACTTCTTGGAATTTTGTGTAGGCCTCCGCAGATTTCCAGGGAGGTGGACGAGGGGATTAGCAACAATATTCAAGGTAGGAGTGAAAGAAACAGAGTTGACATTATGGGGGACCATAACTTCCCCAAAAGTGATTGGAAATATTACAGCTCTAATAGGTCGGATGGATCAGTTTTGGTCCAATGTATACAGGAGGGTTTGCTGACACAGAACATCGAAGGGGTGACAAGAGCGGAGGCCACACTGGATCTGGTACTTGGTAATGAACCAGGCCATGCTTTTGATTTAGTTGAACGTGAGCACTTTGAAGAGATTGACCATCATTGAGTTATGTATAGTTTAGCGATGCGGTCACAGGTCAAGCGTGATTGATGGGGCAAGTTCAATTATAATGCGATGAGGCGAGAATTAGGATGCATAGAAAAGGGTAGCAAAATGAAGGGGATGCAGACAAGGAACGGATATTGCGTGTCCTTGATAGGTACGTCCCTGTCAGGCAGGGAGGAAGTGATAAGGTGAATGAAGCGTGGTTCTGTACAGAAATTGCATCTCTTGTTAAGAGGAAGAAAGAGACTAATGTGTGGATGAGGCACGATGGTACAGATGAGGCGATGGAGAGGTACAGATCAGCTAGTAAGAAATTAAAGAGGACGTTAAGCAGAGCAAAGTGAGGACACGATCAGTCTTTAGCAAATGTAATAAAGGAGAACCCTAAAGCTTTCAAAATGTCTGTGAGGGATAAAAGGATGATTAGGGTAGGAATAGGGCCAGTCAAAAACAGAAATGGGAAGTTGGGTCTGGACCCTGTAGACATCGGAGAGCAGCAAAATGAACATTTCTTATCGTTGTTCACTCTGGAAAAGTAGAACATTTCGGAAGAAAGCAATGAGTGACGAGATATGAGATGAGCAATGATCGCGGTTATTTATGCACAGGTGTTATCAGTTCTAGAAGGAGTGAAAGTAGACAAGTCTCTTGGGCCGGATAGGAATTATCCGAGCATTTTCTGGGCAGCTAGGGAGGAAGTCGCTGAGCCTTTGTCTTTGACATTTGAGTCATCATCGTCTACGGGTTTAGTACCTGAGAGCAGGAGGATTGCAAATGTTGTTCCCTTGTTTAAGGAGGGCAGCAGAGATGACCCAGGTAATTATAGACCAGTGAGCCCTATTTCTGCTGTTGGAAAGGTTTTAGAAAGTTTTATGAGAGATAAGTTTTATAATCATCGAGCAACCAACAAATTGATTTCATTCTCCTGTTCCTTTGATGCTGCCTGATCTGCTGCGCTTTTCCAGCAACACATTTTTAAGCTCTGATCTCCAGCATCTGCACTCCTCACTTTCTCATGGTTTTGTAAAAGGCAGGTCATGTCACGTAAATCTCATTGAGTTTTTCGAGAAAGTGACCAAGCACGTAGATGAGGGGAGTGCAGTTGACGTGGTATTATTGGACTTCAATAAAGTCTTTGATAAGTTTCCAGATAGTATGTTGATGGAGAAATACAGAGGCATGGAAATAAGGGCGATTTAGCACTTTGGATTAGAAATTGGCATTCTGGAAGAAGGCAGCAAGTGATGGTTGATGGAATAAAACAGAATTCAGTTACTAATGGTGTTCCACAAGTATGTGTTTTGGGACCACTGCTATTTGTCATTTTTAAAAATGACTTACACACAGGCATAGGTGGATGGATAAGTACATTTTTTCAGATAACACTAAAGTCGGTGGAGTAGCGAACAGTTTGGAAGCATGTTGCAGGTTGCAGGGGTATTTGGATAAACTGCAGAATTGGGCTGAGAGCTTGCAAATGATGTTCAATGCACCTAAATGTGAGGAGATACACATTGAGAAGAATAACATGTAAGCAGAGTACTGGGTCAATGGAAAAATTCTTGGTAGTGTGGATGTGCAGAGGGCTCTTGGAGTCCTTGTGCATTGATCCCTGACAGTTGCCACCCAGGTGGAGAGTGCTGTTTAGAAGGCATACGGTGTGTTAGGTTTCACTGGTAGAGGGATTGAGTTCCAGAACCGCAATGTCATACTGCAATTTTACAAAAAGCTATTGCGGCCACACTTGGAATATTTCTTCCATCTCTGGTCGCCCCATTGCAGAACGGATGTGGAAGCATTGGAAAAGGTACAGAGGACATTTACCAGGATGTTGCCTGGTCTGGAGGCAAGGTCGTATGAGGAAAGGCTGAGAGATCTGGATCTTTTCTCATTGGAAAGAAGAATGCTAAGGGGGGAATTTGATAGAGACAAACAAGATGATCAGAGGATTATATAGCGTAGACAGAGAAAAACCCTTTCCTAGAATGAGGACGTCAGCTTGTACGAGAGGGCACAACTAAAAATTGAGGGGTGATATACTTCAAACAGATGTCAGGGGCTTGTTCTTTAAGCCGAGAATGGTAAATGGCGTGGATTGCTCTACCTGCTAAGGTAGTCAACTCAGCCACATTAGGGAGATTTGAAGAATCGTTAGGTAAACACATGAATGATTTTAAGATTGTGTAGGGGTCGGGCTGAGAACAGTTCATAGGTTGGCGCAACAGCGAGGTCGAAGGACCTATTCTGCGCTGTTCTATGTTTTATGAGAGGTTTCCAGGCCGTTCACGGGCAGCAGATTGTGCATGGCGACATAGGCCACTGTCAGTAGAATAGAGTTTAGATGTGTTCAGAGTCCATTGCTCTTGGAACTGTATGCAGATGGTTTCCAATGCAAATGATTGGAGAACAGAGCTTACAATTGGACCCATGCCGTTCCCACGAGAACAGAGTGGAGAGGTGAATAAAGTTCCTTTGTTTGATCTGATTTCAGGATATAATTAATACAGTAGAATAAAACAGCTTTGATTTTCAAAAACAATCATTCAAAGGATGACTGGGTAAGTAGCTAGGTCATGATATATTGCCCATCCTGAATATCCAAGAGGACAGTCAAAAGTTAAACTCTTTGCTCTGGATCTGATTTCCCAAATAGTCCACAACATGGCGGATGTTTTTCCATAATGGACATTAGTGGACAAGACTGATTTTTTTCACAATTGACAATATATGCGACTCTTAATTCAATTTTTAATTTAAGTATCAGCACGTACCACGGCGACATTCGCATCTGCGATCAGAACTCTGTTAATTTTCCCAGCATAGTTCTGTTTACAACAATACAGCAGAAAACAAGGCATTGTGATTTTAGACATGATTCATAAGCTTGTCTTCAATTCAGACTACCTAACAAAGAAAAGAGTTTGGTATTAATTAACAACGATAGAGTTGGCAAGATTTAACGTGTGGAGCACCACAGTGTAAAGCACTGTGGCCTCAATGTTTCACAACTTATATGTTTGACAGAGGCAATAACTTGCATCAAACCTACATTTCCTGATGTAAACATAGAAAGCTGGAACAGGAGAAGGTCATTCTGCAGTTCACACTGACTCTATCATTCAATATTTTACTGGATGAAGGAAGTGAGGGCTGCAGATGCTGGAGATCAGAGTCGAGAGCGTCTTGCAGGAAAAGCGCAGCAGGTCAGGTAGCATCGAGGAGCAGTAACCCCTCTGACCTGTCAACTTCCCCCTCACTTATCGCTTTCTCAGCTACCTTCACTTCAAGCCTACATCCTCTTATTTATTTCTCAGCTCTCGACTCACAAGTCTCATTCCTGATGAAGAGTTTACACCCGAAACGTCGATTCCCTTGCTCCTCGGATGCCGCGTGACCTGCTGTGCTTTTCCAACAATTCACTGTCGAATATGTTCATGGGTGGTGACTCAAATCAAAACATGTTCCCACTTTTCCCATTCACCTATCCATTCATCACAAGTATATCTATCTCTTTCTTCACAATATTTATTATTCAAATCTAAACTCTTACCTGTCGTGAATTGCGTAGAAGCCCCTCATAACGCGATGGACACGGTTTAAGGCGTGCTGTCTGAATGGAGTTTTCATTTGTTTTCGTGTTTGCGTGAATGCTTCAGTATCCTTTTACAGTCCAAACATGAGCAAGTTCGATGGATTGGTCATGCTAAATTGTACAGTGTTTCTCATGCTTTGTAGAATAGGTGAATTAGCTCAGGTAAATGCGGTATTACACGGATGGGGCGGGATTTGGTGTGGGTATGATCCACTTCAGAGTATCGTCAATGACACGATATATCAAGTGGCCTTGTTTCCTAGTAGAGATTTCCTGACGACATGATATCCACTCTCGAGGCGAAGACAATGCCCATGATTTCGGGGAGGAATCACCTTCCTCTTTTTTAATCTCTCTTCCCTGTTTGTGTACTCTCACAATTATGAAGAAATCTCTTCTTGTATTTGCATTGCCTAGTCCTCTGAAGACGTTTGTGGTTTCCACATGCTTTAATCGTATGAACTGCAGTGAAAATGGTCCTCAGCGAATTATAACCAAGGTTCATGCATCCTGAAGATTTGTGAAAACAAAAAGGTCTGGGAAGTGGACGTGCATAAACTTGCATCAGTCGTGATACAATGAGATTGACAACACAGAGGCAAGGACTGAAGCAACACATTTCTGTGCATTTTTTATGGTCATCTGTGTATTACGAAGGTGACCCAATCTGCTGGCTACAGAAAACCAGCCTCAGAGCTTTATCTATTTCGATGATTTAAAACAGACATGAAAACCGTTTATGTAATCTTACCAGCGTTAATATATTCTTCCATTCATAATTGTGAGAAAAACGACATGCAATCGACTGGCTGTCATTTGTGGGTGCTGATAACAATTGTTTTGGACTTACATCATAGCAATCATTCCGTTGACGTTGGTATTTAATTATTCGTCTGTTAAAAATGTTTCTCATTGCATGAATTACGAATAAATTCTTAAGTTTTTTTGTTTTAAGTAGAACTTAATTGTGAATTGTGAGAAAAAACTACATTCAATTGACTGTCAATTGAGGATGCTGAAAACGAATATTTTGGACTTACGTTCCAGCAATCATTCAGTTGACGTTGTTCTTTATTTATTCGTCTGTTAATGATATTTATCATTGAATGAATTGTTAATAAACTGTTACGTCTTCTGTTTGAAGGAGAAAATCAAGTTTTGTAAATAATCATTTACAAAGGTTTGGGATATGTTACATGAAATCTGGTTGCTCAATATTGAAGTAATTATTGGCGTATTGGATTGTTTTCATTTTTCATTACGAGCCAATATCAGAACACACAGAATTACGGAATTCTTGCCCGCCAAATAAACAGACACTGACTCATCAACTCTGACTTGTTGTCAAACAGACAAATGCCTGTCTGTTACCACCAACCGTGGGCATTCCTTTGTCGCAGTTCATCATCAAAACGATTCGTCAAGGCGCAGATTTAAAGAGCTTGGATGTAATGATGCAACTGTATGATCTTCAGATTTTTTTCCTATTCTCGAATTTGAATTATTGGAGGGATGTGATGACACTGTAGAGGGTGCAGAGGAGATGTTGACGACGCTGAAGAGTTTTATTTTTCAATAAATCGTACAGACTGAATTTGTTTTACTTGAGGGAGTGGATATTGTGCAGGCGCATGTTTGAGGCATATAAAGTCATGAGGGACATGCGTAGCATCGACAGGATGAATATTTGCCCTTGAATGAGGGATGAATAACAGAGAGGAATAAACATAAAGTACAGAGTACGAGATTTCGACAGAGTTCCGAGGGAAAATGTATTCAATCACAGAATGGTGGAACTGTTCACCAGAGAACGGTGGAGCAGAAGCCCCAAAGGTATTGAAGTTAGTTTTGATGTACACTTGTGACGTCAGGGCATAACATGGCTATGACTCATGTGTTGAAAATCGGTTTTGTGTAGTTCGGTACTTGGTTTTGACTGCCATGCATTGAATGACCCAATATCTCTCAACAGATATGCATTTCCGTGTAACTACTGATATTTGTCTTTCATGCAGGATACATTAGGAACTAACAGATTCCTGACAGTTTTACAGAGGAATACCAAATGAGAGGTGGATTGAGGAAGTGAGAGAGTGAGCGTGAGAGAGAAAAAGACGGGAAGAAGTGTGATATGGAAAGGTTATTAAAATTTGAATAAGAAAAGCTTGAGAATATGAACACAATCGTTTGGAAGCACAATCACTTGAAAGATGTGGGCACTAGACTGGAAATTTACAACTGTTGGCAAGTGTCGCTCCTCTAACTTCCAAAATCTTACTGCACCATCGTTAAACTCACGGACATATCATATAGACATATCGTCATAGTGCCAGACTGAATGGGAACACAACTTCCTGCCCAACTCGTCCCAGCTGACCAGCTATCCGAAATACGTTTCGTCATATTTGCCGGCATTTGGCCCGTATCCCTCCATCCAGTCACTGTCCCCATCCAAATGCTGTAATTATACGAGTATCCAGGACTTAATCTGGCAGCCCATTCCATTCACACACAACTCTCTGCATGAAATTGTTGCCACTTAGATCCCTTTTGATTCTTTGCCCTTTCATCTTAAAGCTAGACCCTTGAGTTTCGGGTTGTCTCACCTCGGGGGAATTGCCTTGCCTCATAACTGTATCCATGCCCCTCCTGATTTCCCCAAATCTCTACAAGGTCGCACTCAGCCTCTGCCACGCGAAGAAATGCAAGCTAATTGTCTTTAGTCTCTCTGTATAGCTCAATTCTCCAAACCTGCAGCAATCTTATTTATCTTTTCAGAACACTGTCAAATTTCATAACATCCTTCCAAGAGCATGCAGGGCAGACCAGCTTTCACACAGTCGCTGAACGAAACCCCTGTGCAGATGAACCATGATCATGTAAATCCGTAAGTTCATGCATTTGCTTCGGAGATCGGACTTAGTGCCAAAACGTGCTGAATACACCATATTTGGAAAACACTATTACAGAAAACGTTGACTGCGAGAAAATAGGTGAATCTGCTGTGCAGCTGATGGGTCGATCTCGCTCAGGTAGGTGGAACTTGATGTCCGATGTATCCAGAGTTCCAGTATCAATTAACTCTTAATCCTCATAATGCACTAAAGCTGAAGGCATACACCGACTTGGAGGATTCCATTCTACTGAAGTTCAGCTGCCTGACAAACATATTATGGGATGGACCAAGCCAAAACTTTTGAATAAGACAGTCCAGACCATTACTTTTTTTCAGTGCAGCGTGTATATTCCAGGAATGAAGAAACTTGTCAAACCACTCTGCTTGAAGAAAAAAAACATAACTTATTTCATCACGACAATGAATCCCAAACGATAGAAAACAGAATTTAGAATAATTTATGCATTGGGAAAGCCAAATGATCCGGTATCACAGCTTTAAAAATGTGTTCTAATTATCGCAAAATCCCATCCACGCAGCCCTTCGCAAATGGAAAATGCAAACACATGATCTTGCAGGAAGGAGAGATTTCACAGAGTAGAGTCAAGCCAGAAACATCTGTTGAAGAATGGCAATCTATTTTCAATGTAGCAGTTCCACTGTAATCAGTATTCTTTTCCAGAATGCTGACTAAATCTCAGACAAACTGCGTCATTAGCATTAACTTTGATCAGCGGAACTCTCAGGCTCTGATTCCTCACTATCATGTTTCGATTAATTAGAATATTAAAGCAAATGGAAGCAATGGGTATTAAATGTCTCAAAACCATCAATCAACACCCATACAGGAACAATTTAATTGTTTGGTTTAACAGAGCAGAACATTGTCTTTTATCGATTCAGCTTCCTATACAAAGTAATGAGGTATGTCTTATAAACAGAAAACAAAACGGTGGTTATCTTTTAAACTAACGCTGCAGTTGTGTCAGTGCAATATTTTGCCTTAGGCATTGACAATAAGTTGCCATAAATCTATCAAAGGCGAAGTGAACATTGAATGAGAGTTGATATTCTCTGGCTGCAGAACGCAGAGAACGAATAAGTTGACACACAGTTGAAATTAAACAAAATGATTATGTGGTTATCCACAAGAGTATGATTGTTGACTAAAGGGTTGTAAAGGAGAAAGTGCACTGAGTAATCGAGCGCGGTATGGGCAAACACACAGAGAAGAAAAAGAGAAAGACAGAGAAAGGTAGTTGCAGAAATAGAGACCGGTGATGCAAACGATCGGGAGGGACTGGGTGAAAAGGATTGGGAGGACACAGAATGTGGGGGGGAGACACGGGCAGACAGATTGCTGGAAAAGAAGGGGCATGCTGGATTGGAGGCAGTACATTTGGTGGGACGCACTGCGCGACAGATTGAGGTGACGTACACGTGGAGAAATATTTCGGCTGGAGACTGGGGAGACAGAATATGGGCGAAAGATTCTGAGACGCCGATTGATTGTGGGGAGAGACTGGGCAGGCAGAGCGTGGGGAGAGGCAGTGGGAGTCTGATTGTAGAAGAGGCTATGTTTACAGAGTGTCGAAGAAATTGAAGGAGCCAGACTGGTGTTAATTTCTTCAATGCATTATTTGAGCTTGTTTACCACTGTAGGGCCATGACGGGCCATTGAAGTAAATTTTCGATGCCATTGGGACTGTGATGCTGACTTTCCCATTATTAGTTAATGAGCGGATATAATTATAGAACAAGTAATCACAGTGCTGTGTTTTCTTCATGGATGGACGTTAATTTACTGCAAACACAACTCAGAAACGGAGAAGAACAGTTGCAGAGGAAGTGCTCCAGTGAGCTATCCATGGCCGTTTTGTGATGACACGGGTTAATATTTTCAATTACACGCATTTTGAGATACAGTACGAACCAAGTTAGCTAAGCTACTCACTGGCTCTCTGTCAATGTTAATCCGTAAACATGTTCATGATTTGATCCTCCATAAACTGATCCCAATTTTTTTCACATCAGCTCCTACAATTCAATGGATTTGCATTTATGTCTGAGAAGCTGAGTTGCACTAGGATTTGATAATTAATTTCCTGATGATGTCCGTTCAGCTTCAGTTATCTCGATGTTAACATTCATCATGAATAGCTGGCAACGTGCCCCCCCAAACCGTATCACACATGAGAAAGGTTGTGGTTTGTATCATGTTGGTCACTTCCAGTTGAAACATTGCAACTGTTATTCCAGCACAAATCTTTGTTAAATACCTTACCTTCTCTGCTACTCAATGTTTTTGTCTGCTTCATTATCGATTTTGCCCTTGATTTGTGTCCACTTGTTATCAGAAGCTAAAAGCAAATCATTGCAATCAGCAAATGCTAGAAGATGCCGAACACGGATTGTTTGTGGTGGACGCAGTAGCTGCGGTGTTTGTGAATTCGATCATTTCTATAACATCTGAGCAGAGGAAACTGAGCAGGGACATGACTGAGATTCAGAAAGTTACGAAGGTAGCAAAGACAGTACGTATGAAGGCACTGTTTAATTTTGTGGAGGGAACAGTGATGTGTAGCATAGATTATCCATTAAAGCTAGAAAATATAAGATGTGAGTGTTTGAATACTGCTTTGGCCCAGAGGATAAAGGAAGACTACATCACACTGCTTAGTAACAAACCTCATTACATTGTGGAGGATTTGGATATTTATTTGCAGTAAACTCCAGCGATGAGGCAAAACCTAGAAAATAGAATGAGGGAATGATGTTAACTGTTGAGAAGCAGACGACATAAATACTCTGCTTGTAAGTTGTGAAAACCTTCAAATTAATGAATAAGAACTGCCAGGCTTGTGTGGCGGACATTCGGGCCTAATCTGTGGAGTGATCTGAATGCAAACTCCTCGTGATGAGTGACTTTAATTAATGTCAGTCTCCGTGAATCGTATATGTGTGACAGGAGGCTTTATCTCTCCCAATAATATGGGCTGCTTTCAGCGTTCAGCTGGAGCCTCATCTCTAACAGGAACGGGGATCGTCAGCTTCAGCGAGAGGGAGAGGAGAGTTCCGAATATGAGATGAAGATATCGGAATGTCCTATCAATGGATCTGTGTCTGGAAACAAGAGAATGCAATTCAGCAACAATGGGAAGGGATTTATCCTGGTTACTTTTCGCATTTTCTTCAGTGCCTTTGTCAGCATATTGAATGCAAAATTTGATTTTTATCATCCATTACTTTTATTAACCC
Organism: Hemiscyllium ocellatum; assembly: GCF_020745735.1. NCBI lineage: Eukaryota > Metazoa > Chordata > Chondrichthyes > Orectolobiformes > Hemiscylliidae > Hemiscyllium > Hemiscyllium ocellatum. The sequence goes on from NW_026867631.1 coordinate 486,024, forward strand.
ATCCTGGCTATTGTTGAATCCATATTTAGTCTCGCCATCGAGTTACAGACTGTTGGTATCCTTATTAATATTAGTTATACATGGGTCATTCATTCTGCCATGACCTAAGCTGCCGCTGTGCTACTGAGTTTCATTGAGGTATTCAATTACTTCCTCTCATCTTTTGGGTCGACATTGAAACCATTACACAATCCACAAAGTGCCATTAAAAGAATGTTAATCACAAGGACAAGTCCGATGATTTTTTTAAAATAAGAGTTACATTTCACAATCAATTGCACTGTTGCGTTCATTAGATTTTTGGATAAATCACACTTTAGTGTCAGTGTGTTTTTGAAAGGCCATTGGGGTAATGGGACATGCTGTTCTGTGTATATTACTGAGAGAGTCTGAAGATGTTTTAGCCTATCAAAGTAGCATTTGAATTGTCATGTAATATAGGCAGCAACAATTCCTTGTCTTTCAAATACTTTTGCAGAAGTGTCACGTTGTTTGCTACGAAATTTTCCAGGCTCATCCTCCCTCTTAGTTCAGCCATCTCCTCCAGTTACATTGCAATCTACGATGCCCAATCACTCCTGTCTCCTGCACCGTTCTTTTCTCTGCTATTCGTACTCGCTGTTTTGCCTTCCCTACTTTCCTTGGCTCTCCAGACGTGTTGTTTTTCCACGTTCATGACATCAGTGCCAGAGATATACCAGTGATAACATTGTCATTACTCTCTTATACAGAATAACACTGGATCATCTCTTGATTCTGTTTCAGCTATGATAAACTCCTACCAGCGCTGCAACCCTCACACTCACATCATTTCAACAACATTGCCATTCTTCACTTTGTTGTCACGGATAATGCAAAACGCCACTGCCAGTATTCACTCATATTTCACTTCTCAACCTGTTGTCCCCTCGTGCACAGTTGTCTCTCCCAATTCTGCTGCCAATCCGTGCTCCCTGTAACTCTACATGTTCCTCTTGCTCGACATCGCCATTTCATTCTCTTATCACCTGTCCATTCGTTATCCCTTTTTTTCTCCTCACTTTGACTCGTTCCACATTGCCCTGGCATTGCGTAGTCCATGCAAATCCATTCGAAACTTTTGTTCCACGTTTTGTAGTTATCACATGCTTTCCAATCACTCTCAGCTCTCCTGATCCCCATAGTCATCAGTTGCATCCAACTCCATTGTAACTCTGCATAATCCCAGCACTCCAAGAACTGTTGTTTTTCCATCGTGCCCACTCACTCTTGGCATCCTGACTTCAATTCATTCCCAATATCCCCAGCACCCAGTTCCTTTGTCATTCCCAGAAACCTTGCCAACCAACTCCCGCCCCCTCGTCTGCGTTCTATATCTTCCAATCAACTGTGAACTATTCTGCATATAATTCTATGCATTCTATTTGTAATTCTCTTTCACCTGTTTTCTCTCACACTCTGAAAATCAAACTGTAGGCTGATGAATAATGCGTGTTTTTTTTTGCCTTGCTTAAAGTTAAATAATTGCAATTTCCATATTGCTTCGAAGGAATACGTGGGATATCTGAATGCATCATTCGTTACTTGCTGGCTATGGTCATCACAAATCTTTCCTTCAATATTCTTGACCTGATGTTGAGCCAGATTCCAATCATTTTTTTTAACTTACTCCCTGATATTGTTCCTTGTGTTTAATGTCCTTGCCATCCGAATTTATTCTCCACTGACATCTATCTGTTTAACCGTCACTTTCACTTTTGATCGAATTGTGTTTATTTTTGGACAAAGGCTGAAATATCGATATTGCAGTGAGGAGACGGCGGCTGTGGTATCTGGGACAGTGAATGTGATCACTTGTTTCCACAGTATAATCTGGTATTATCTGCTTGAACATTGGTATTGGAGGTATAACTCTCCGTGGTTTTGTTTGGTAATATTGGATGGTCAGTGGCTTGCAGTCTTTAGTGCAATCGATTCATCCACATTATCCTCAATCCACATGTTCCATTTGTCCTGATACTGTTGCTTAATAGTTTCACCGTCAGGCACATATTGGTGCCAAGCACAACTCACAGGAGAATCTGGAGTCTGAGCAGCGCTGACGCTTGGAGAGAGGAAGAGATGAAGAGTCGAAGAAAATCCGTGATCCGTCTTGCTCTTCTCACTGCCAATTTCATCATTTCATGATCATTGATTTTTTTTATTCTCTATGGAGGCGGTTGTACAATTTGGCTTTTAAGTTTCTGCTTGTTCAGGACTTTGTATCGTAATTGTGTTTCTTGCTGCAGCTCCTCAGATGTTTCAGAACTCTGCAGTTTATGCTGCGACACCAAAAAACAGATAGCGGTTTACGATTGAAATAAAATATGAAATTTCACTTATTTATCTATTAATTTAACACATTTGTTTATCTATCATCTCAGGATATTCTTCAGTTTTTCATGTTTGCAGCAGACAAATTATTTGAAGCTATGGCACCAGATTACATCTAAAGTCTGGTTGAAGATTTGTAGCTCGGGTGTCTGTAGTTGTGGTTCTGTTCGCCGAGCTGGGAGTTTTTGCTCCAAAAACTCCCAGCTCGGCGAACAGAACCACAACAACGGACACCCAAGCTACAAATCTTCAACCAGACTTTAAACACTTACGGGCGAGAATCGCTGAAACAAGCCAGGAGATCGGAATCCTGCGCTAACGGCCTAAGCGCAACACATGAACAACTCCGGTTCCTCCACAAATGCAGATAAAAACAAATCCTGCCACAATGTGTCAAGTACAGACCTCCAGTAAATATTCCACAAGCCAGGAAAACAGCCAAGAAGAACGGATTCAGGATGGTCCAGGTAATGATCACAGACGCTCACAACCGACTGCACAAATACAAGCAAGAAATTGCGCGCCAAAAGTCGTTAAGTTTAAAAACCACGAATCAGGAATGGACCCGGACCATAGAACAGGCTATCACTATAGGACAGAACAGGACAACACTTCGCAAAAAAACGGCACTAAAAGAAAAAATGGACAAACTAACACACAAACAGGAGGACACTACAACACACACCTGGGTTAAAAATCTCTCCCACAGACAGCTCACAGACACGAAAAGAACTATACTGGCCAAGGGACTCAAATACATCTACAGGGATGCCAACACAGCAGAATTCCTAGCAGCACTAGAATGCACACTTAGGAACAATGGACTGACAGAAGAGACACAACAAACAGTGAGACAAACGGTCGTACCTATGATGATAAGAAAACGACATACACATAACCTCAACACCAAGGAGAGGGAAGCACTGCAAGCACTGAAAAATGACAAGAACATAATCATACTACCAGCAGATAAAGGCAGAATGACGGTCATCTTAGACTAAATCAGACTAAATCAATAAAGCACAACAACTACTCGCAGACACCAACACCTACCAAATGAAGGATTCCGACCCCACACCACAACTCACCAATAGAATAATCAACACACTAAGGAATCTACAAAACAATGGACAGATAACCAAAGCGGACCAGCAAAGAATGAAACCTGAAAGCAACAACACCCCCAGATTCTATGGACTACCCAAAGTACACAAACCAGACATCCCACTCAGACCCATAGTATCACTACCAGGGACACCAGCATACAAACTGGCCAAAGAACTACAACAAAAACTGAAACACCTAGTCAGCGGATCCAAACACTCCATACAATCAACACAGGAATTCTTGGACATCATCAGGAATACACACATAGACAAAGAAGAAACCATGGTATCATTCGACGTGACGGCACTGTTCACATCAATTGACAAAACCCTAGCCAGAGAAACAATAGCCAACCTACTGGACATACGTAACAGAACACAGGAGGCCGAACCTATCAACAAGGATGGCATACTTAAACTACTAGACCTGTGCCTCAACACACACTTTACATTCAACAATCAGATATACGAACAAATCAACGGAACACCCATGGGATCACCAATCTCGGGACTCATAGCAGAGGCAGGTATGCAAAGGTTAGAACATAAAGCCCTACCACAAATCCAACCCAAACTCTGGATCAGATACGTCGATGACACCTTTGTAATCATCAAAAACACAGATATAGAAAAAACACACCGAATCATCAACGCCACACTCACAGGAGTACGATTCACGAGAGAAGAAGAAAAGGATAGCCAACTCCCATTCCTAGACATGTTAGTAGAGAGAACACCCAACGGAGAATTCACCACAAGGGTACACAGGAAACCAACACACACAGACCAAGTCCTAAACTATGAAAGTAACCAGCCCAACACATACAAACGAAGCTGCATCAGGACACTATTCAAAAGAGCCACAACACACTGCAGTACACCAGAACTGCAAAAAGAGGAAGAGGAACACCTATACAAGGTATTCGCCAAAAACGGATACCCACGCAACTTTATCACCAGATGCCTAAGAGATAGACCACGGAACGAGGACATGCCACAACCAAAAGGACTAGCCACACTTCTATACGTCAGGAGCGTCTCAGAACTGACAGCCAGACTACTGCGACCCTTAGGACACATAACAGCACACAAGCCAACTTCCACACTCAGACAACAAAACACAAGAACAAAGGATCCAATAGCCAGCACGAGCCAAACTAACGGAGTTTACAAAATGCCATGCAAGGACTGCACAAAACACTATATAGGACAAACAGGAAGACAGCTAACAATCCGCATCCATGAACATCAGCTAGCCACAAAACGACACGACCAGCTATTCCTAGTAGCCATACACTCAGACAACCAGGAACATGAATTTGACTGGGAAAACACTACCATCATAGGACAGGCCAGACAGAGAACAGCCAGGGAATTCCTAGAGGCATGGCATTCATCCACAAACTCCATTAACAGACACATAGACCTGGACCCCATATACAAACCACTACAGCTAAAACTGACACCCAGAAACGGCAAGAAGATCCATCAACAGACACATCAACCTGGACCCCACATACAAACTACTACAGCTGAAACTGACACCCGGAAGCGGCAAGAACAAACCACTCTAAATACCGGAAGAAACATCAAAGCAGCACTTCACAGGAGGCTCCAATAGCACTGATGATGTTCCCTAGCCAGGGAACGAAACGTTTGCAGCAAAAATTCACAGCTCGGCAAGAAAAATGCAGCAAAAACTCCCAGCTCGGCGAACAGAACCACAACACCAGATTACATCAGAATTTACTTCTCAGGGGACAGTCTGGGTTCACTGTCTATGTTTACTCTTGATGTTCAATTTTTTTTAAAGACCATGTGTTGTGTATGCTGGAGGTCTGAAATAGAAACAGAAGGTCAGTTCGAATCTTAACAAATCTGACAGCATCAATGACAAGAGAATGCCTTGACATTTTGAGTGGCAATGACAGTCTTCTTTGGAATTGAATTGATCGATTGTATGACGATGGGAAAATGGGGAGTGAAAATGATTTTGAGTATAACCGCAGCAAAAGACAAAGATGCATTTTTGTTCCCTTATCTGATAATGGAAAAGCTGGCTATGGAGAAAGCGGGACAATGATTTAATGGACTGATTCCTTGGATAATGGGACCGAAGGATGAATAAAGACTGCATATTATTAAGTATGCATTTACTCACATTTTGAAAAATCCTGTGGGATCAAATAGAAACCACAACATTGCAATGAGCCAAGGTAAAAGCAGGAGGGATATTCTGGATAACTAGAAAGTCAAACAGATACACACGGTCTAAAAATACGGAGTATTCTTAGTACGGAGTGAGTTGAGAAGAAACGTCTTCACCTCGAGAATGATGAGCCTGTGGAACGTATAGACATGGAAAACAAAAGCTGTCAAAGCATGAACTGTTTTCGGGATGAATGCAAATGTTGCTCGTCAGGTAAAGGGGTCAACGAATATGTCATGAAAGCATTGCAAGTGTGACCTGAGTTGGATGATCAGGCGTGATCAGATTGAGTGTCCGAACAGGAACCACGAGCAAATTGGTCTTCTCCTATTCCAATGTTTCCAATTTCTTCAAAATGCATGGTGATGAAAACATGCGTTTGAGCAGACGGGTAAATAATAAAAAAAACTAAAGAACGGCCTCGCTTTCCACAGAAAGAAGCAAACCATTCAGAGGGGACGTCGTGGATTTAAATTGAGATTAGTATTCATTGAATGGGGCAGACCATGGTCATTGCCGTTGATTATAACCGCACTCGGCACCGCGTTCTATACTTACCAAAATGTATTGCCAACTAAACTCTGTCGTCACTGTGTTTCCAATGTCCAGCCACTCTGTCGATCATCACTCGGCACTCATGATTGCACAACTCTCAAAGAAAAGTCCAGACAAGATTAATTTGTTCGTAAGTTTGAAGAAGATAAAAATAACGATGGAGCTGTGTATATTTTAGAAAAATGCCGAAGGATGCAGTAGGATATAAATCTGTTGTGGATTTGGGCAGAGAAGTTGCAAACATTGTTTTATAGTGAAAAGTGTGAGGGCTTGCACTTTGGCAGATTAAGTCTTAAAGAAAAATATACAGTTAATGGCAGGACCCCGAACAACATTGATGTACAGATGGTAGGCATGCTTTTCAAGTCCATGGCTTCCAGAACCTGCCTACACAAGTAGATAGTGTTGTAAGAAAATTTATGGCATGCCTACTTTTATTGGTCAGGGATCTGAGCCTAAGATCCACGGTGATTTGTTGCAGATTTATCAAAGTTTCGTCACGTCACACGTTGAAAACTGCGTTTAGTTCTGGTCTTTACATTATAGGAAGGACATGGTGGTTTTTTTGGGAGAGCACAGACATTGCGAAATGGAAGAGCCTTTATAGCAATTGCATCGTTGATCGGATAGGTAGACCAAAGTTGCATATAATAATCAGTTGTGTTCTCATTTAAGCTGCGAACAAGTGGCACAAGACACACCCGAACCTATATTCGAAACTAATTGATTTGAAAGTCGATATTTTATTTTACTTTTCGTTTTACCTGCATTATATACTTTTGTAGCTCAGACAATCAAGTCCCTTTGCACATTACACTCTGTTACTTTGTCGCTACTTTGATTTCAAACGGTCTTCCCGGTTTGAATACAAAACAAGGAACATTTATAGTCCAGGAACGGGCCCTTCGGCCTTCCAAGCCTGAGCCATTCCACATGTACTGTCTAGACCTCTCGGTTAATTCCTCAGCATCTATATCCCTCTACTCCCCACCTAATCATGTATAGAACATAGAACATAGAAGGATACAGCGCAGTACAGGCCCTTCGGCCCTCGATGTTGCGCCGACCGAATCCTACCTAACCTATACTAGCCCAATAACTTCCAAATGCCTATCCAGTGCCCGCTTAAATGACCATAAAGAAGGAGAGTTCACCACTGATACGGGCAGGGCATTCCATGAACTCACAACCCGCTGTGTGAAGAATCTACCCCTAACATCTGTCCTATACCTACCACCCCTTAATTTAAAGCTATGTCCCCTAGTAACACCTGACTCCATTAGCGGTAAAAGGTTCTTAGTATCTACATAGTATCTGTCCAGAAGCATCTTAAATGGATCTACTGTGCCTGCCTCGACTACCTCTGCTGGCAACGCATTCTCAACGCCCAACACCCTATGTGTGAAGTACTTGCCTCATGTGTTCCCCTTCAGATTTTCACCTCTCACCTTAAAAGCGTGACCTCTCGTTATTGAATTTTTCACCGTGGGAAAAGAAAACTTGTCTCTATCCGTGCTGTCTATACCTTTCATGATTTTGTAAATCTCAATCAGGTTCCCCATCAATCTCCTTTTTTCTAATGCAGGTAAACCTAACCTACTCAACCTTTCTTCATAGCTCGCACCTTACATACCAGGCAACATCCTCGTAAACCTTCTCTGCACCCTCGCCAAAGCGCCCACATGCTTTTGGTATTGTGGCAACCAGAACTGTGCACAGTATTCTAAATGCGGCCGAACCAATGCCTTGTACAATGTTAACATGACTTGCCAGCTCTTATACTCAATACCCCGTCCAATAAAGGCAAGCATACTTTATGCCTTCGTTGACCACTCTATCCGCCAGTGCAGAAAATTCAGGTACAATGGACCTGCACGCCCCAGATCTCTCTGCCCATCAACTTTTCACGAGGCTCTTCCGCTCATTGCATAATTACCACAAAGGATTTCATGCTACATTATATTGCCCACTCATTCAAATTGCCCACACAGTCTGAAGCTCTATGCATCTGTCTCGCAGGTGATCGCGCCACAAAGCTTTGGTGTTTGCAAACTTTTCCTGAATTGTTGCATAATTTCCAATTCCTGCGCCAAGCTCAAAATCAGTCTAACACTTATAACGTTCTGCAGGATTGGAGAGAGAAGTAATCAATTTCAAAGTCAAAGTCTCGAATCCTGTCGAGGCTGGCAATGCAATGTCAATCGTAAATGTTGACGATATATCCTTGAGTTTCTAAGTTGGCACTCTCTTTGCAAGAGGAAGCAATGGCGTTGGCATATGAGCTTAAAGAAGAATCCATATATTTGTGTGGTTGCGTTACCCAAAACACTACACCGCTAGTGTCTGCCATCCATTCTCCTCCTCTAACCAAAATTAAAGGACCTGTGCGCCAGATTGGTGAAGTAACGAGTTTTTTTTTTAATTCCTTATTTATTCATCAGTCCCTTTGGGAATTTAGAATAGTGGGGATGGATGTTAGGGCAGTTGAATGTTCCCCCTGCAGAACGAGGGAAGCAAGGGTCACCACTAGTGTACCTGCTGACTGCATCTGCGTTAAGTGCACCCAACTCCAGCTGCTCAAAAACCGCGTTAGGGAACTGGAGGTGGAGCTGGGTGAACTTCGGAACATTCGGGAGGCAGACGGGGTTACTGAGAGGAGTTACTGGAAGGTAGTCACTCCTCAGTTACACGAAAAATGCAAATGGGTTACAGTCAAGGGACGGAAAGGGAGCTGGTTGACAGTGCAGGGACCTCCAGTTGCCTTTCCCCTCAACAATATTTATAACGTTGGGGGCGTTTGACTTACCGTGGATCGCAGTGTGGTACAGGCCTCTGGCACAAAGTCTGTCCCTGCGGCTCAGAAGGGAAAGGGGAAGAGGAGCAGAGCAGTAGTCATTGGGGAGTCCATAGTTAGGGTAACAGATAGGAGGTTCTGTGGGGACGAGAGAGAGTCACGGTTGGTGTGTTGCCTCCAAGGTTCCAGGGTTCGTGACGTCTCTGATCATGTTGGTGGGATCGTTAAGGGGGAGGGGGAGCAGCCCCAAGTCGTGGTCCACATAGGCACCAAGCACATAGGTAGGAAGTGAGATGGTGATTTAAGGCAGAAATTCAAGGAACTAGAATGGAAGCTTCGAGCTAGGATGAAGAGAGTTGTTGCCTCTTTTTTGTTGCCCGTGCCACGTGCTGGTGAGGCAAGGAATAGGGAGAGAGAAAAATTGAACACGTGGTTACAGGAATGGTGCAGGAGAGAGGGTTTTGATTCTTGGCTAATTGGGTCTCTTTCTGGGTTATGCCGGACCTCCACAAGCAGGATGGTCGTCATCTGAACCAGAGGGGTACCATATCCAGGGTTGAACATTTGCTAAGGTATTGGGGTGGGTTAAAACGAGCCCAGCACAGGGATGGGAACCAAAATTGTAGTTCATGTATGAAAAGGTTGAGAGTAGGGAGGTCCAACATTAAGTTTCCGGGATGCAAGATGGCACCAGCAAGCAAGATGTTGGTATGAAGGTGTCTAGTTCAATGTCAGGAGCATCCGGAATAAGGTGGGTACACTTGCTCCTGGGAATTTGATGTTGTGGCGATTTCGTAGAAATGGTTACAGCAGGGAAAGGAATGGTTGTTGCATGTTCCAGGGTTTTGATGTTTCAGTAAGAACAGAGAAGATGGTAAAAGAGGGGGAGGTGTGGCATTGCTGGTCAAGGACAGTGTTACAGTTGCAGAAAGGATGTGAGGGGACTCTTCAACTGAGGTAGTATGGGCTGAAGCAAGAAACAGGAATGGAGAGATCACCCTGTTGGGGGTTTCTATAGGCCTCCAAATAGTTCCAGAGATGTAGACGAAAGGATAGCAAAGATGACTAAGAAAGACACGATAGTTGTCATGGGGGACTTCAACATTCCAAATATTGACTGGGAACACTCTCTACGAGTACTATAAATGGATCAGTTTTTGTCCACTGTGTGCAGGAGGGCTTCCTGACACGGTATGTAGACAGGCCAACAAGGGGCGAGGCCACATTAGATTTGGTACTGGGTGATGATCCCGGCCAGGTGTTAGACTTGGAGGTAGGTGAGCACTTTGGAGACAGCGATCACAATTCTGTTATGTTTACTTTAGTGATAGAAAGGGATAGGTGTATACCACTGGGCAAGAGTTACACCTGGCGGAAAGGCAATTCTGATGCGATTCGGCAAGATTTAGGAAGCATAGGATGTGGACGGAAACTGCAGGGGATGAGCACATTTGAAAAGTGGAGCTTATCCAAGGAAAAGCTAATGCGTGTCCTAGATAAGTATGTACCTGTTAGTCAGCAAGGAAGCTGTACAGCGAGGGAACCATGGTTTCCAAAGTAAGTGGAATCTCTGGTCAAGAGGAAGAAGCAGGTTTATGTCAGGATGAGATGTGAAAGCTCAGTTCGGGCACTTGAGGGTTAGAATGCAGCCAGTAAAGACCTAAAGACAGAGCTCAGAAGAGTCAGGAGGAGACATGAGAAGTTGCTTGCGCACAGGATCTGGGTAACCCCTAAGGCTTTTTATTGGTATTTAAGGAATAAAAGAATGACGAGAGTAAGATTAGGGCCAATCAAGGATATTCACACTTCTGCCTCACAGCGCCTGAGACCCGGGTTCAATTCCCGACTCAGGCGACTGACTGTGTGCAGTTTGCACGTTCTCCCCGTGGCTGCGTGGGTTTCCTCCCACAGTCCAAAGATGTGCGTGTCAGGTGAATTGGCCATGCTAAATTGCCCATAGTGTTAGGTAAGGGGTAAATATAAGTGTATGGGTGGGTTGCGCTTCGGCGGGTCGGTGTGGACTTGTTCGGCTGAAGGGACTGTTTCCACACTGTAAGTAATCTAATCGAATCTAATCTAATCTAATCATTCGTGATGCATTTAAAACGTTTCTGACCCGCGAGGTACTTGACTCGGTGGAAGTGGTGTAATATACAATGAAGGAGTCCAAGACGTTTTTTTACTTTAAACGAGACTCCCAATTAAGATAGAAATGAGCAATGTTTTTGTTGTTCTCTCATTGTTCTAAGAGTCTTCGGTAGTTCTTCATCAAAAGTGAGTGGATACAAAACGTTTTAATATTTTGTTGAAAGATAATTAAATAGCGAATGGATGAAAGAATATCAGTGTAGTTTGTACCTGATGTTAAAATCAGATCTGCCGTGATCAAATTGAATTATTGAGTAGCATAGAAGGGCAAAACGACCTCCTCTTGCTGTTTGCTGGTTTGCTAAATAAGTCATCAATGTTCAAAGAAGATACACGATGGGGAAAACAGCTGTAGAAAGCAGATTCGATACTGGAAAACGATAGCACATTTCTATTCATCAGCAGAACTCATTGATAAAACATTGTTCTGTTTATAGGCTAAGTGGCCTAATTTCTGTTCCTTTGTCTTGTGGCCCTGTGATCGAAACGCCTGGTGAGTGGCACGCCTAGCCTTCATCCATTCCCAAAAGTAAGACTGACCATTACCGCCTGTTTCCTATCTCTCAGCCAATTGTTTTTATCGTTATTTCACTTGGGATTGCTCCTTCTAACATTTGGATGAGAGACTTTCCATCACATCCACTTTAAATAACTTGAAATTGTCTTACACTATGCTCCTGATTATAGGCCACTTAGCATGCTGCCTCCACAACGTCCTCAACAAATGCTAAAAGGACAGCAACAGCGTGGTTAGACACCGAACAAAGATTTCTCTCCTCTGTACCCCAACCAAAAAAAACACGATAGTAACAGTTGGGGATTAGATACAGAGGAACACTCTCTGTATTGTTGCTTTCTCTAACACTTGTTGCTTTCTCGAACACCTCATGCTTCACCTGCTTTAATCTCACAAGGAAGCGTCTTCGTTTGCTTCGTACCTGGGGGAGTTCTGTTCCACTTACAGGAACTGACTCGATGATATGGCATTAGGGAGGATAGAGATCTTTGACTGTCAGCCCTCAAGAATTGTGAACCAGGCCTAGGCAGCCATACTTCCTTGTAAAATATGATGGAGCCTGGATGGGAGTATAAGAGCGTTTCTGATTTTCTCTGTGTCTATATGAGTGTCAGTACTGCTGCAATCTCAATGCCAATTTTGCACCTTTACCACCTCATCCTGAAGTAGTCCCAGGCTCAAGCAGAACGGAAGAATCATGATCTGTTCCTCAGAGATAGAGTGAGTGCGAGAAAATATCGAACGAAAGATAGCGAGAGAGAGAGAGAGACAACTAGAACACACACATTAGTCCTCAGCCTCTGGATCTTTCCTGAAATTTGATTATCTTTGAATGTCTTCGATTTCGTTCTTTCTAACAATCTTTATTTCATTGTGTTACCGAGGGCTAGAATCTTACAGCACAGAGACAAGTCTTTTGGCTCAACCTTGTTCGTACCAAACAAGATGTCCATCCACGCTATTCCCATTTCTCTGAAATTGTTCCATGTCTTTCGAAATCTTTCCTATTTCTGAATGTGTTAATGTACCAGCTTCAACAACTTTCGCCAGCAGCTCAATCCATATGCATTCCCCACCCTGTGTGTAAATGTTTCCCTTTTATTACTTCCTCTCTAATCTGAAATTGATGGCGTCTGGTCCTTGGGTTACCAACCCTCGGCAAATGACTAAGTGCCTACATCCTGTCCAAGCCGCTCATTGCCTTACGCACCTCTAAAATTTACCCCGTCAGTTTCCTACGCTCGAATGAAAAAAAATCCAACCTTGTCAAACTTCTCCAGATAACTCAGAGCGTTTTGTCCTGACCACATTCTTGTAAATTTCTTCTGCACTCTTTCCATTTTCATAACTTTCATCTTATAGCAAGTTGACAAAACCGGAACACAACCATCCCGGTGCAGCCCATCAACGTCCTGAACAACTTGAATATAACTGAACAAATTCAAGACTCAATTTCCTGACTGAAGGTGAATGTTACAGAGTCCTTCTTCATCGTCCTGTGCATCTGTGACACTACTTTAAGAGAACCGTCTATCTGAACTCCAGGATTCATCTGTTCCATTACACTCCTTGAGATCCTACTATATACCATGAAGCTGAAAATGTGTTGCTGGTTAAAGCACAGCATGTCAGGCAGCATCCAAGGAACAGGAAATTCGACGTTCCGGGCCAGAGCCCTTCATCAGGAATGAGGAGAGGGTGCCAGGCAGGCTAAGATAAAAGGTAGGGAGGAGGGACTTGGGGGAGGGGCGATGGAGATGTGATAGGTGGAAGGAGGTCAAGGTGAGGGTGATAGGCTGGAGTGGGGTGTGGGTGGAGAGGTCAGGAAGAAGATTGCAGGTTAGGAGGGCGGTGCTGAGTTCAAGAGAATCGACTGAGACAAGGTGGGAGGAGGGGAAATGAGGAAACTGGAGAAATACCATGAAACCAATGCTTCATTTCACTTTCCAAAATGCAACGACTCACATTTCCCTGCATTAAAATCAATTTGCCATTTATTTGCCCACTTCCCCACCTGATCAAGCTTCGCTGTAAATTCTGAGGACCTTTCTCACTGCCCACAATACCATCTATTTTATTCTCATCTACAGTCAGACTAATTATGCCTTAAACATTCTCATCTAACTCATTGACATAGATATCAACCATCAATTGCCCCAGCGCCGAACCCTGGGGGACACGCTTTGTCATAGGTCTGCAGTCCGACAAGCATTCTTCTACTATTACTTTCTGCTTCTTCATTTCAGTCTATTAAGTCTCCAAATTGCCACGTACGCTGAACTCCATGTCATTAAACCTTCCAGAGCTGCCACCCGTGTGCAACCTTATCAAAGGGCTTTGTTAAATCCAAATAGACAATGTCTACCGGCCTGTCCTCATCAATCTTCCTAGTCACTTCTTCAAAGAATTCGAATAAATTTGTGAAGAGTGATCGTCCACAAATCCATGCTGACGACATCTAATCAAGCTCTGTCTTTCCAAATGCATGAAAATCTCTCAGCATTCTCTCAATTAACATACCTACGACACATATTAAACTTACTGGCTATCCTTCCAAAGTTCATCTTTATTGCCATTCCTATAGTATCCTAACGTTCCCTATCCTCCTGTCTTCGGAAATTTCACACTTGTCTAACGATGATGCAAACGTGTCAGCCAGGCTCCTGCAATTCTTTCCTTAGTCTCATGCCCTGTCCTTCGATATAAATGCCCAGGACCAGCAGGTTTATTCAGCTTCATACATTCGAATGATTCCAACAATTTCTCTACTCTGGTGTGGACTATCCCCAATATATCACCACTAACTTTCCCACATTCCCAAGTCTTCATGTCTTTCCCCATGTAAACACAGAGATGAATATTTATTGAGAACTTGTCCAACCTCTTGCAGTTCTAACCATATACATTGGCCCTTGAGACATTCTATTCGTTCTGTAGTTATCCTTTCTCCTTTAAGATGTTGGAAGAATCTCTTTGGAATCACTATAATCTTCTCAGCCAAGCGTGCACTGTGCTCCCTTTTTGCCCACCTGAACTCCTTCTTCGTAATCTCCTTTAATCCACTGTATACCTCCATGGATTCTCTTGATCCCATCTGCCTGTACCTGATCTATACCTCTTCCGTTCGTTCTGGTCAAAGCCTCAATATCACTTGCATTCTTGCGTTCACTATTTTTGCCAAAGTTGCTCTTCAGCATGCAGGAACGCATACACCGTGTAATCCATCTCTCTTAAAATAAAAGATAACTCATTTGCAGATTTTCCTTTGCACGCAAACAAACTGGTCCAATCAAACCAAGATCCAGATTACTTCAATCAATATTCTCATTGTCAGAATTTAGAACTTGAATATCTGGGCCAGTTTTGTCCCTATCCATATCAATTTAAAAATCTATAGACCTACGGTTGCTGGTCGCACTGTCACTGCAGTCAGCTGCCCTGATCGATTCTCCAGAGAAAGTCAATTCGTTCGCCTTCCTGAGCAGCGCAATCAAAATAAAGCTTGGGAAAACTGCCTGAAAACACTTACCACATTTCACCCTATCTAAACCCTTTCGCGCTATAGCACTGCCAAGCGATGTTAAGAAAACTTAAACTCACTACTATGACAAACTTATTACTCATGCATGTCGCCCACGTTTCCTTACAATTCACGTAGACTATGTGTTGGCCTATATTACAACATCAATTACATCACCACTTATTTCTTAGCTTCACACAAAAATGTCAATGAATGATCTTTCAGTTATTTCATCTCTGATCATTGCAAGTAAGGAAGGCAGATGATGGTTGCGCTTAATCAAAAATGCAGCATCCCCATCCACTCTTTCTCCCACAACTGCAGCCTGTCACATTAACCTGCTAGTCCTGCTTCACTCTCAACAATTTCCCATTCGAATCTGCCTATTTTCTCTTAATGCGTTTCTTTATGCGCCCGCATGTAGATAGCTATGCCTGCCCTTTTATCAGGTACGTCGTACAGTTCATCTTGTACAGCTACACTGGCACCATTCTCTACCGTTTCCTACATGCCGTCGATAACTAAATCGGCACCACCTCGTGTTCCCACAGGGCGGTTCAGCAGTTAATCCGTCTTGAGAACAACTTCCACCCTGACCTTAAGTTCACAAGGACCTTGTTGGACACCCCCTTTTCCTTCCAGGACCGCTCCATCTCCATTTGAAGCCACCAACTCAACACGCACATAAACATCAATTCTCCTGCTCGTCAGTTGCTTTCTGTCTGGCTGTGCTTTTCCAGAACCACACGTTTCGCCTCTGATCTCCATCATCTGCGTTCCTTACTTGCTCTGATCTCTCCTTAGCCATGTTGCTGTAATGGCTATACTACCATAAATCATCAGAGACACGTGTCAGTCCTGTTGCATTGAAACATGGCAAATTTGAACGAACAGGCTTTTTCATAACTTTTTCGAGACTGACCTTTCTCTTCAAAGTTTTGTTTTTGAATACTTTATCTACTTCTGCAATTGCATTTGCCTCCCTGCTGTTGAAGATAACACCTCGAACACGCAACCCCACCATCTGTCAAATTCATTTCTACCCCGTCTTGTAGAACGGGCAAATCTGGCCGCCATGTTATTGCTCCACTTGCAATGAAGACATAACCCATCCTCTTCAACTTCTAATTTCTGCCCCGGAAACATCCCAACGATCTACAAATCTGAAACTATGCTCCCTGCACCAATACATCAGGCATCCATTCACCTGAAGTATTTTCCCTTCCTGACCATGACCAGCACGTAGCACTGTATGGAATACGGAAATTACCATCTCGGTGCTCTTAGCGTTTAACTTTTATTCCGAGCTCTCTACAATCACTCTGCAGGACGTCATCCTTGTTTCTACCTATGTCATTCGTGCAAACGTGCATATTAAATTCTGGCTGCTTCATCACCTCCTTGGGAACATTCTCCAGCCGCTCGGATGTATCCCTGACCTTGCACCCGGGAAGCAATACAACCTAATGTATTCCTGCTTGCGGCTATAGAATCTCTTCCCACCCTCAAATATCAATATCACTAAAGCCCTGTTTATGTTATCATTTCCCATTGTGCCCCAGCTGAACAGGGTACTTCTGCTTTCTGATGAACAGTCATCACAAACCCTCCTCTCCCGCCCAGCCAACCACTTCTATGCTCGTTTTCAAAGGGAATGGCCACAAAGCATTCTTGCACTCTTTTCCTACTCCCAGGCTATAATCTGCCTTCATCTTAATTGTGGGCACCTCACAAAACTCTTAACTCTGAAGTACTCACCGTCTGGATGATTGCAGTTGCATTCAGCTCCTGCTCCAGCTCCAGCTCAAGCTCCCTAACACAGTCTTCTGGGAGATGTGGTTGGGTGCACTTCCCAAAGGTGTAGTCACGAGAAATATTTAAAATCTACCAGAGCTCCCATATCCTGCCGGAAGACCATGTGATTGCCCGAACCACCACCTCAAATTCTGCCAAACGAAAGTGGAAACGCAAAAAGACATTTAACATGAACTTTCCTACAGATGTTACTGCACCACAATGTTATATAGTGTCAGGGAATCAACCTAAACCAAATATTGCCCACATTTTGCAGGGAATAGTTACATTTGTGAACGTGAGCAGCTTTCAATTTTAGGAGCTTCAATGTCATCAATCCTCTCCACATCGGCTACTGTGAGTGTGCGGCTGTTTCTGTGTCAACATGTGTCGAGATCTGTGAATGTTGCTGTGTGCTACTCCCTTTGTCTCTCCCTCCCTGATTTAAAGTCTCATGATATTCAAACTTCACCGTCCCGTATGTAGTGGTGTGTGAAAATCAGAAGACAGTGGCATCGCATCACTTTAATCACAAGGGAACAATCGGCAGGGAGACCCGGAACTTTGCACCCTCAGTTACCAAGTATTTCCGTCCTCTTCTATCTCCCACTGTCTCTCACCTTATCACGCTCCCTTTCTCCCTCAGTCTTCCTCTTTCTCCCCCTCTTGTCTTCGCCAATCTCTCCTCTTGCTATCTCTCCGTCCCCCTCTCTTTTCACTTTCTCTATATTTCACGTGACACTTTCCCCAAGTTGTCCCTCTCTCTCGTCCTCTCACTCTTGACCTCTCACTCACACCCTCCCTCTCTCCCTCAGCCTACCTCCAATTCTGCCTCTGATCCTTCTCGCGCTCTGTCTCTCTCTTTCCCTCTCTGCCTTTCTCTTTGTTCGTCTTCGGACTCGCTCTCACTTTCTCCCACTCTCTCTCCCACACACTCGCCTATGTCTCTCTGCCTCCCACTGTCTCCTTCTATCTTCTTGAGCTCAATTCTCTAAACCCCTCCCTGCTCTCTCCCGATATCTGTCTCTCGATCCGCACTGTCACAATCCCTCCCTCTCTGTCTCACTCCGCCCTATCTTTCTCTCCCTCACTGTCTACCACTTTCTCCCTTCCTCTTCTCCACTCTCAATAGATAAGGCTGCCCCACCATTTGGAAATTTTCTTGTGATTGTGGTTGAACACCATCTTCCTCTCAGCACGTTCTTGAAGAACTTACGCTGAGAAATGGAATGTGAGAAGAATGTTTTAAACCTCAGTTAAACATGTCTCCATCAAACGTTCATGGGAACAATGATCAGATTTTTGTTGAGAAGGTGCTACGTCAGAATATTGTCCAAATTCCTTCCATGACTTCGCTGATGATTGAAGGATAACAGATTGTATGCGAATCAACTTGACTGAACCTTTCCTGCTTTTTCTCATTAGGACATTGCTGGGCATTTTCCCACATTGCTGAGAAGAAGCCAGTGCTGTCGAACTACTGGCATCGCATCGCTCATGGCATGACAAGTTCTGTACCACCAATCTTCAGAGATATTGTTGGAAGGATCTCAGGGCCTACAAATTTTCCAATAACCAGATCCGTCTGCTTTTTTCCTCATGCTACTTGGAGTGGGTGAATTTGTTCAATTCTGCGATCTGTGACGCCGAGTTTCTGAGGAGGAGGGCACGATGAGAAATCACAAAACGTACACCTGTTTGATCCGAGTAATTGCTCGCAAAGCAATTCATTTCATTCTGCGTGTAACAATAAAAATCAAATCAAATCGCAACGATGTTCATCAAGTCAGGGGAATGCTCCTCATGAAGGATGTCAGCAAATTTTTCAAGCTTGTATATGGAATGATGTGCTGTGTCCAGTTCACCTTCACTGATATTTTTAACACAACCCCATTTTGTCACAATGATCGTTTGCCGACACAAAGGTCTGTGGGCACACACCTATACCTGACCCTGAGAAGCAGCCTGCAGAAATATTCCATTCGGTTCCAAAGGCATGGAGCATCCCCCACACCACTGGACTGGTAACCTGACAAAGGCCAGCCACACCACCACTGTACTGTTCCCTTAAAAGAGACTTTCTCCTCACCCACTCTGTGGTACGTAAAAATATCCTGTGTGTGCACAGCAAAATGTTTCACTGGCAAAGGAATGTGGGCTCGGTTTAGACGAAGAGAGGCATGGGGAGTATGAGAAATAGATACAGAGTGCATGGCGTCACAGAGTGAAGGAAAATTGAGATGGCGGGAGCTAAACAGAAAGAGAAAATGGAAAAAGGAGAGGGAGAATGCGAGAGTGAAGGGAGATACCGAGAGAAAGGGAACAAAGGAGAGAGATCAAATTCACCCACGGAAGTCCGGAGTGGATGACGCCAGAGGTGAAAGCAAAGACTGAGTGATGTAAACTCAACTCTTTACCTCGGTCCCCGTCCCTTCACTTACTCGAGAATCAAGATTTGAGACGGAGTCTGTCTCCACATAAGATTCTTCAACACAAGCACAAACAAAACATATTTCACTCCGCTGTTTGGTATTTTTAATGAACCTTTCTTTTAAATTATTTACAAATTGAAATCATAGACACTTACAGTGCAATTTTGCTGTTTCTCACTGGCTCCCGCGTTGGAAGAAACATTGAAATAGGTCCCTGTCACAGGTGTGATAATATTTGGCAAATGAGCACGGCCCTCATTCTGTTATCACAGCGATAAGCTGTTTCATTTCAGAAGCATTTTCTTTTAAAAGGAAATTCCAGGTTGCGTGAAGAATGGGTTTGACTAATTTGGATAAAGGGATAGCATATTCTTCAGATGCTCTCTGAACTTTATCTGAGTCACGGCATAAATCACGGTGTTTGTGCAGCAACTGAGGAGTTGCAGCATGTAGCCCAACTCCCGCACGTATTGATCTAGACTCACAGAGTTATATCCAATCCAGGACATCCGGTTCCATATGGAATAAACCATTATTATCGACCATAAGAAGATGAAATTAGCCGAGATCACGAACAGTAAAATGATGGATCTTTTTCGATTTTGCATTTCTGTGTCACTCTGAGCGTCCCCATTTCTGTGGACCCGAAGTCTTTTGCGGGCTCTGCTGTTTATTAAAATGTATCTGATTGTGAAAACATTGAGCAGTAAAATCAGGAGAAATGGTAGTGTCGGGTTTAGAACATAGTGGAGGAACTCGATTGCTACCCAGACACGAGAGTATCGAACAGTTTCTGTTATCCAACAAAACCAGGGATCGTTGTTCAGCCAGTAACGATGTGTGAGCATAAAATACCAGAGAATATTCTTTAAGCAGCTGAGCACAATCACGATTCCCAGAACCACACCAGCCGTTTTGCTCCTACAATATTTACTTTTCAGGTTTTGGCAACAAATAGCTACAAATCGATCAAAAGTGAAAGTGACGGTGAACCAGACAGAACAGTCAGTGGCTGCATAAAGCAGGACAGCATGAATATTACACAGAGGGATGCACCTGAAGAAATAAAACGTTTCCCGATAAACAATCGGAATTTGTCTCAATATCACGTCGAGTATAATGACCAACAGATCCGCTATTGCCATGGCCACCAGGTAATGACGGACACATGGAGACAATCCACAATCTTTAGAAAGGAGGATGTGGATCGTCAGCCTGGTAACTATGAGGGAGAAAAACAAAACAAATTAGACCTACATCAGCTTAGAGGCAATGTTACCCGTTTGACTGAGGACCTATTGAGATATTTAAAAGATTTTACAAGAGTAATTGAATCTGAACTAGTAAAAGGAACCATTCAAATTACTTAAAACCATTGACGTAAAACACAAGAAAATCTGCTTCGCCAAACAAAAAGACCCAGATATATGAGAACAGATGATACCTAATGCATTTCCACACACTTGATCATAGTAGAATACACACAAGTCACTTCTTTACAGTTCGTAGTAGGATGAATATCTTCCAGTTACTTGAAGGTAAACGAGGATTGAAAATACCTTATTTTGGTCCAAGTTGATTGCGACAATCTATAGTGAAGTAATAAAAGTGCACGGTGAAATATTTCCATCTTTCACTGTCTGACTGTGTTCTAAACATTGTACTCTTCTCCCTGGAATGAGCTCACTTCCCTCATGACCTTAACTTTGGTTCAATTAACTGACGTCCGACTCTTCAAATATAAAGACAGTTATAGAAAGCTCTAGAGAGTTTCGGTTATGGAATGTTCGACGGAATGTCACAAAGATCTACAGACAAAAGAAAATCTGCCCATAAAATCTGACAAACCAATCCCAAACATTGTGCAAAATTACGTCTAGGATCATGTCGCAGGCCACATAAGGAGGAGGAGAGAAGATACAATACAATACAGGATCATATTTCTAAGTAGCATCAACTGACCATCCTGTCCTTCAAATCTCCTTAATCATTCAATGCAATTATGCACCAACTCATTGAGCTCCACACTGTCGGCCACACGCAGGTAACTGTCGACAATGTCGTTAATCTATCAGTGAACCTCGAAATATCTCAATGATTCTGCCTCTACTGCTGTCTGCGCAAGAGAGTTCCAAAGACTCACAAAACCCTGAGAAAATAAAAAAAAAACTCTTCATTTGTATAATAAATCTAAGGTTAGATTTCAAAAGAAGTATACAGCCCCTCATGACGTCTCGCTACTTCATAAGCATCAGCTCGTGTTTGAACTTACTCCTGACCGACTCTGGACCATTGATAATTCATCTTCTCAATGATGTATTGTACTTTTAACTTGAATAACCAGCGACGTGAAATATTTGCATAAATGTCCTCCATAATTCCACAAACCATTGGAGTTTGGAGAAAAATTGGTCAGGTTTGTGAAGGTTTGTAGCTCAGGTTGGGGGTTAGGGTGTAGGTTTGCTCGCTGAGCTGTAGGTCTGATAACCAGTCGTTTCATTACCTGGTTAGGTAACATCATCAGTGGCGACCTCAAAGTGAAGCGACGCTGTTGTATTCTGCTTTCTCATTATATCTTTCTCCTGGATGGGGTTCCTGGGGTTTGTGGTGGTGTCACTTCCTGTTCATGTTCTGAGAGGTTGATAGATGCCAAGTTGATCTATGTGTTTGTTCATGGCATTGTGGTTGGAGTGCCAGGCCTCTAGGAATTCTCTGGCATGTCTTTGATTCGTCTGTCCCAGGATAGATGTGTTGTCCCAGTCGAAATGGTGTTTTTTTTTCATCCGTGTGAAGGGCTACGAGGGAGAGAGGGTCGTGACTTTGTGTGGATAGCTGGTGTTCGTGTATCCTGGTGGTTAACGTTCTTCCTGTTTGTCGAACATAGTGTTTGTGACTGCCAACGCGACAATCAAACATATAGATCTAAATGCTATCTATCAACCCCTCAGAACACGAACAGGAAGTGACATCACCACAAACCCCAGGAACCCCATCCAGCAGAAAGATATAATTATAAAGCAAGAGACAACCGCTTCGCTTCACTTGGAGGTGGCCACTGATGACGTTACCTAGCCAGGTAATGGAACGTCAGGTTATCAAACTAACAGCTCAGCGAGCAAACATACACCCTAAAGAATTAGCCATTCGTCCTATCGAAACCATTCCACCATTCAGTCATGGCTGATTTGCTTTTCAGCCCTATTCACCTGCCTTCTTCACGTTAATCACATTTTCGCATCCTGCTTGTGGAAGCATTTAAGCCAGTATCTGCAATTCCGATTCTTGTTCTTTTCAATCCTTTACGTCTAGTCTTCCCTGTGTCGCTAAGGACATGATCAGCTGAGAGTGACAGTATTCCCACCAGCTTCTACGGTTCCATCACATCTGTAGAGATGATGCTGAGTTCCAGTGAGTTAACTCGGATTTGAATCCCTTTTTTATTACCTGAGAATTCAAAAACATCTCAAATTCTGTTCAGAAATGCCTTCAGCTGTGATTAACTCATCTCCGGCATTTCTGCCTTCACGTTCTCCACTTCAACTCATCCATTAATACTGCTATGTACAAAACACTTACCTATTATTGTTTTAAAAAGTACAAATGCAGCGGATCTGAAATATTGATAGCTCTGAAGAAATGTCCGCGGGGTTTGAAACGTCATCTTTTTTCATCCTCCAAATGCTGCCAGAATCTCGCAGATTTTTCACCAATATCTGGACTTGCAGATTTAGTTTCCTGCAAAGAATAAGCACACAAGTTGTCTTGCAGTTTTGACTTCGCCACACAGCCAACACGAGAATTAGCCTCTCTTTGTTGTTTCAATTCTCAAGCCGAAATGTCTCTGTGCAAACTGAGCGACGTGTGCTATGTGGAGATTAATGGCAGATTCGGCAAAATGCTTCATGGAGCCCACCATCATGTTGTGACCGTCACACTGCTACTTGTTCATTCTTCACAAGAGGAATGGCAAGGTTCTTACTGTTCCTTCCTTCATGCTGGCGGGATGCAGAAGGGTAATTAATACGCTGCAATGTTGTGTGTTCGTCCAGCCAGCTGAGACAGTTCAAACCTTAGTGGTCACATCAGAGCTGCTAGGCATGATCTTATATGATGACATCTACCACTGGTCGTGAGGTAAATGA
The DNA here is from genome assembly GCF_020745735.1 of Hemiscyllium ocellatum. Taxonomy (NCBI): domain Eukaryota; kingdom Metazoa; phylum Chordata; class Chondrichthyes; order Orectolobiformes; family Hemiscylliidae; genus Hemiscyllium; species Hemiscyllium ocellatum. The sequence continues at coordinate 509,593 of NW_026867631.1, forward strand.
AGTTTTGATTGCGTAACTCTCTAGCCATGAGAAGCTCCATGCCCATGACCGAAACTCGCGTTTCAGCAGGAAATCAATTTTGCCCTGGGTGCCATGTGCTGGTTCTGTATCACGGGCCATGCAATGTAGCTTTGTACCGATAGTGCAGCAGTGGTGGCCCTGTGGCGAACACTTCTGCCTCCCAGCACCTGTGATACAGGTTTGATTGCAGTCATGGGCGATTGTCGGACTGGAGTTTACACATTCTCCGCATGTGTCCGTGAGTTTCCTCAGCGTACTTCGAGTTTTATACCAAAATTTAGGGATGTGCATTTCAGGTGGATTGGCCATGCTGAATTGTCCATCGTGTTCAGGGATGTGTAGGTTAACGTGCATTAGTCAGGACTAACCTTAGCGTAACGGAGTCGGGGAATGGGTCTGGGTGCGTCACACTTTTGAAGGAGGTTGTAGACTGTCTAGTTATGAGCGTTCGATTACCATGTTGTTGGGATTCATGATTATTGAGCTGCGATTTAGATTTAAATGTTGGCACGTGTGTCAGGGATGCTGAATAGTTGCAGAATCTCCAGTCTGCTACCCTGGACACCCAACGTGATTTTCAATATAGGCTCAAATGGCACTTTACTTTCAAAATGAGAGTATGATTTCATATTAAATCCCCTTCAAAGATCATATTGATTCATCTCTTATGAGATGACCAATTTCACTTCCATTTCATTTTTTCCAGAACTGTCAAATATAAAATATTCTCTATATTCAAATCCTTATTTCGGTCACCCTGTGGCCATGCCTCTTCAAAGTCATTTACTCGTATTCATTTAACTCAAAGTAGACAGTGAATTCCTCAAACTTTTTTTGTAAAATATGACACACATTAAGATAGAATGTCTTCCATTCAGTTCTTGAAGTTTTAATTCCGTGTTCCATAGTCACATTTTTTCCTCATTTTGAATTTTGAAAAAATAGGAGAAAGTGGGGACTGCTGATGCTGGAGATCAGAGCTGAAAATGTTTCACTGGAAAAGCGCAGCAGGTCAGGCAGCATCCAAGAAGCAGGAGAATCGACGTTTATGGCATGAGCCCTTCTTCAGGAAAGAGGAACGTGTGTCCAGCAGGCTAAGATAAAAGGTAGGGAGGAGGGACTTGGGGGAGGGGCGTTGAAAATGCGATAGATGGTAGGAGGTCGAGGTGAGGTGATTGGCCGTAGTGGGGTTGGGGGCGGAGAGGTCAGGAAGAAGATTTCAGGTTCGGATGGCAGTGCTGAGTTCGAGGGATTTGACTGAGACAAGGGGGGGGAGGGGAAATTAGGAAACTGGAGAAATCTGTGTTCATCCCTTGTGGTTGGAGGGTTCCTAGGCAGAAGATGAGGCACTCTTCCTCCAGTTGTCGTGTTGCTATGGTCTGGCAATTAAGGAGTCCAAGGACCTGCATGTCCTTGGTGGAGTGGGAGGGGGAAGTTGAAGTGATAAGCCACGGGGTCGTTGGGTTGTTGGGTCCAGGTATCCCAGTGGTGTTCTCTGAAACATTCCACAAGTAGGCGGCCTGTCTCCCCAAAATTGACAAACTAGGCTGACATCATTTTACTCGCCGCATCAGATATGACGGGTAAGGTTTCATCATCTGATGAATCAGATCTGATATGTGAAGTATCATCACCATCACTGAGTATATCATATCGTATCAGTGCGCATTCAAGACAGGATTTGACCTTGAATATCACAGGAATGATTTCAGGATCTTAAAAAGCTGATGGTAACATATCAAACATATTAAAGGAAATTGCCTGATGATAGACATTCATGATCATCTACAGCTTCCCTCGTTGATAACTCAGTCCTCCTCGATGTTGAAAACAAATTCGACGTAACATAGAGGGTGACAGGAACACAGAAGGTACTCTTGTTGGGGTACTTCAACGTCCATCACCACGAGTATCTCCACAGGCCATCACTGACTGAGCAGGCCGAGCATTCAAACAGCCAGCGGATGGGAAGTAATTAGTGAACCAACAAAAGTGAAACATTCTAACCAAACTACTTGACACAGATAAAAGTGTCCTCAAAAATACCTGACACTCAGTGCTGGTGGAGGTAACGTCTCATCCTCAGACTGAAGACAGCATTTACTGTGTGATGTTGCACTGTCTCCTGTGAATTAGGGCATACTTCTAGAGTATCGAGCAAATCGAAACTGAGCATCCACGAGGCACTGTGGCCATTAGCAGCTGCGGCATTCATAGTATTCCCTCCGTCATAAGGTCAGGCTGTTCGCTGATGGTTCCAAAACGTTCAGTACTGTTCCTAACTACACCTGTATTGAAGCAATGCATTCAGATCATCAAGAGTGTAAAAACAATAACAGAATGAGGTCATTCAGCATTGCAGCCTGTTATTCAGCGATTGTAGTAGATCTTTTTATCTATCAGGTTTGTTACATAGGAACTGTAACGATAAATGCAGTATTACAAAGCTGCTACATTGGATGAATAGGAAAACTGGTTATTGAGTCTGATTCAGGGATTAATTAGCATTTATCAGTTTCACAGAAAGTAACAACAGAGGAGACATAGTGGTCATGCTTGTTTCACATTTTTTTAACCTATCTCATTGATGTAGAATAACACCATAAACACATTCTAACGAAATTTGTCATTGATGCTAAATTTGGCTTGAGAGATGTTCCTCCTTTCGAACGTTAGGTTGGTCTTGGTTTGTTTTTATTCTCTGTCAGACTGGTCGTAAATGCATAGATTCTGATGATCATAGTTCGTTTGCGACTAAGGTAAATTTTATTAGAGTCAACAGATACTGCCTCAAGCAAAAGGCATTCTATAGTTAATAAAAGTGCAAAAAAGCGGAGTGTGCAGTTGCTTCTTTCTAGTTTATTTTAGTTTTAGCAGTTTGCCTATTGAGAGTTGCTGATCGATATAAGACGGAGAATCCAAACAGTCGACGGAAGTTCCATGCTCAGTCCTTCTGCCAACTCTTTTTCCTGCAAGGACTTATGTCCGATTTCACCTTTTTGCCCAGAGGGTTTTCATAGGGAATAATGTAACCATTTGGATGATCACAATTAAATTGGGAAGGTCTTTTGGGTTGTCGGATACGTTGAAATATTTTATATTCTGCTTTCTTTCGTTTGCGTTTCAGTAGTAAATTTTGTTTTGTTTATAAGAGACAGCTTCTAATCAGCTGCAACACTTCTGGAATATAGCTATTAACCTTCTAAAACAAGAAGACAGTAGAGGGTCTGGGCTTCATTCTTCAAGGGTTTGAGGGCTGGTGTCCTGGTTCATTACACGGAAACAAAGTTATCTATAGGAGGTTGAAAGCTTGTAAAAGGATATCTACGGGACCATAATTTGCCACATGAAATGGAATGCGGTTAACTGTTAAACAGTTAGTTATTCACGAAGACTAAAACCTGTTTACAATGTGTACTGGACGGTTTACTCTGACCTGCTTAGACATCGGAAGTGCTGCAACATCTCCCCAAAGACCTGCTGTCTAATAGTGCTACATTTACGAACAGTGCCCACGGGGTATATTTATGTGTTTGATTGGGATCAGAGAGGTAATTTGTGTGTGTTTCGAGTTGTGTGTCAATGGCATGTTCTTTATCCGGAGGCCATCCTCTCTTTCAACGTGGAGACCTGAAAATGATGAGAATGGTAGAATGTTTCTAAACGGAGAAGGTACAGCTGATGCCAAGAAAACAAATTTTCATCAAAGTGATGTTAGATGCACGGTACACTGCAAGATTTATGGAGTAAGACTTTGGAGGATACAATTACAAGAATTAGAACGTAAAATAAATGAATTGCAAGTTCAGCTGATATGTTTCATTATATCACATTCTCAATTCGTCTCACAGAGCCAGTGCCAATAAATATTTCTTATTCACTTGCATGATGTGGGGATTACTGACTCGTTATAATTCTCTGCCGCCAACGTTAATTTCTCAGAGCGTATTGAGAGTCAACCACTTTGCTATGATTCTGGAATCATGTCTCGGCTAGACCCGATAAAAATTGCCGTTTCCTCCTCCAAATAACATTCTAGGTCCGCGTGTTCTTTTCTCCCCTGGAGAATCGACAATGGATTCACCATTCGACTTTTAATTCCAGATTTTTGCCATTTGTCGAGAGATGCGAGAAGGGAGCGGATGACTGCTGGGAAGGTGAGTAATTTTTTTTAATATCTTACCTCAGGCGTCTGGACTTCCATTTATCGAGAGCCGCAAGGGAGGAACGGAGAACTGCTGGGAAGGTGGGTAAAAGGCAAAATGGTTTGAACAGAGCGGCGAGGAGAGAGGGCGGAAAGAAGCGAGGGCTGCCACGATTTTTTCAAGATGGTGAGATCGAAACCCGAGACCTCGAACCCACCTCCACTAACCTCAGGAAATGTTTGAAAACTCGGTAAGTTTTCAGTGTTTCATCATTTCATTTTCCCTTTTTCTCTTCCTTGTTTCGTCTCGTCAGGGCGTTAAGATATGTGGGGTTTGTCTGGTAGGCCATTTGCATGTTGCTTCTTCAGAACGTGGGATGTGAGATACACTACACATGTCTCTGCCGATCACTTCTGTGGGATGTGCACCTAAATGCATCTCGTCGAAAACTGAGTGAGCGAACTGCAGCTGGAGCTGAATGAACCGCAGATCATTCGGGAGAATGAGGGAGAAATTGAGAGGAAGTACAGGAAAGTGGTCTCTCCTCAGACACAGAATAAGGAGAGTTGGATTACAGTCAAGGGCAGGAAAGGGAACCAATCGATAGGGCAGATATATCTGTGGCTATTCCCCTAATAAATATGTATACTGTTTTGGGTATTGCTGGTAGGAATAGCCTTTCACGGGAAAGCCATTATTGTCGGATCTTTGGCATTGAGCCTGGCACTGTATTTCAGAAGGGAATGGTAGTATCAATAGAAAAGAGCAAGTGGTAAAGGACTCAATAGTTAGACGGAATGTCAGGAGATTTTGTGTTCAGGAGCCAGACTCTAGAAAGGTCGGTTCCCTACCGTGTGCCAGGATTTGAGATGTCGCTGAGCTAGTTTAGTTTTCAGAAGGCGTACGGCGAGCAATCAGAAATCGTGGTACGTATTGGCACCAATGATGTAGCCAGGAAATAGCATCTGAAAAGTGACTACAGAGAGCTTGGTTGGAAGCTGAAGAACATGACGAGTCGAGTAGTGATCTCAGGTTTGCTAATGGTGCTCCGAGATTGTGAGGTGAGAAACAGTCAGCAAATGCAATTTAACATGTGGCTGCGAGGCTGGTGCAGGAAGGAGGCCGTCAGATAGCTAGACCATTGTTGATACCATCTAGGGAAGGTACGACGTGTACAAAAAGGACGGATTATACCTGAACTGGAGGGACACAAATGTCCTGCGTGGAGATTTGCTTTTGTGGTACGTGAGGATCTAAGCTAATTTGACAAGGTGGTGGGAATTAGAGCTACATATCTTAGAGGGGTGTTTTTATAGATCGGGGAGTTACAGGATGTAGTGAATCTATCGGGAGCTTTCCTCACATGATGAAATAAGAGGTCAGTTAAAGAGTGTCGGCTTTAAGGCAAGGAGTATCAGAAATAAGAGTGATGAACTAAGAGCATGAATCATTCCTGGGCTGTGATGTTATGGCGACGATGTTATGGAGACGTTGGTTCCACAGGGGGAGAAATGGTTGTTAGGTGTTTCAGGCTTAGAACGATTAAAAGGAACAGGGAGTGTGTGAAAACGAACGTTATTGAGGAAGGGTTGCCCACTGAGTCAGTATAGATGGAAGGTAGGAACAGCAACGTAGCAGCCACCGCATTGAGGGGTTTGTACAGACCCCCTAATAGCAGTAGAGAGTTTGGAGAACTAATAAGTCAATTTTGGGAAAATGCCGATGCAGCAAGATTGTTAGTATTTTTGACTTCAACTTACCCAATATCGGCTGGAACCTCCTTAGTCGAGATGTTTTGGTTGAAGTCACTTTTGTCAGGTCTGTTCAAGAAGGATTTTCTTTTGTACTCAGTATGTGGACAAGCCGACAAAGGCAGAGGCCATTTTGAGTTTAGTGCTCGGCAATGCGCCAGGATGGGTGTCAGTTCTCACATTGGGAGAACACTTTGACGACAGTGATCACAACTGCCTCGCATTTCCAATATTTTTGGAGTGGGAAAGGAACAGTTACCAAGGGAAAGTTTTTAACTGCAAAACGGGAAATTATGGCGCTATCAGACAGGAGTTTGGAAGGAGAGACTAGGAGCAATTGCTCCACAGAAAACGCACAGTAAACAAGTGGGGATTTTTTTAAAGAGCTGTTGTTGCGATTGATTCATGAATTTCTTCCTCTGAGACAAGTAAGAGCGGGTATGATTAAGGAGCCTTGGATGACGAGAAAAGTGGAGCTTCTCATCAAAAGGAAGAAGTAAACTTATGTAAGTTAGAGGAAACGAGGATCGAGCACACCTACAGCGAATAACAGACTTGGTAGAAAGGAGCTCTGAAATGGACTGAGGAGAGCCATTAGAGAGAACTAGGTCAAGCCGTTTGGAAATAACAAAATAGCCACGATTCACAAACCAAGTAATGAGCAATGTCCAGTGAAGGGCAATGTTCACTTTAAATCCAAGGCCAGCTCCATTTTAAACTGGCACAACTTAAAAGTCACGTATTTCTACAGTCGAGTCAGTATAAATGGCATTTTCACCATCTCGATTGTCGGAGTGGGATGGGGGAGAGCTCCCAACATGTCCAGCGTCACCGAGGCAACGAACAACGAGGTTCCCTCCCACAGCTGCTCCTTCCAAGAAAACATTAATTGGGAATGTACATACTAACATTGATGCCTTCAATAATTGGTATTCGTATACACTTTTTGTGGCCTGTCCCCGTTTTGTAATGGTACCGACAATTTTATGCTGTCTTTCAATACTTCTCGCTCTCAGACTTCGCTGCATTGATCCCCATCTGCTACACACCTGAACACTGCATCAAAGTACTGACGTCCTATTGGATGTCTACACTCTGCTCCACATACTTTACAATTCTGCCAGCTTTAGTGCCGTTTGCAAGCAATTACTTATCACGTCCATCTCTTTCTGCAAATATCTCAGGACAGCATTGCAAGGCATTGCACAAAACGACTGTGTCTCTAAAGTTACAGTTTGAACTACGAAACAATTGTGCACCTTGAGAGATTGACAGTCTTTAAAGTTTTCTTAAAGAGGAATATGTTGTTTTTACAGTCGTAAACACAAACCAACAGTGGGTGACACTGCATCATTTTAAGTAGTTGTGAGAACGAAGCTTTGACGCTGATTTCAATAGATTTATCTCCTCCCCCAAAAAAGCACAGTTCCCATTGCACAGAGATGCAACTACAGAAATATACACGTACAGACATGCGTAGGCAAAAAAAACCATATACAACCCTGGCGAACATACGTGCACACAGGTACATCCATTTACAGACTTAAGAATGCCTTTATGACCGAGATGGATACGTTTTTACTTTACAGGTGCATCAGCGGCTATGTTGACAAAACAAGAAAATGAGATGGAAAAACATTTCAGACATGCATGAGTGGCCGAGCTGACTCGCTGCAATAAATAGGTTATTTCTGCTGCATTTCTTATCTTGTTATGATATTGTGACAACTGCAAATGTCTATGCCAGTGTGCAGTTGAGGCTGAATATGATAACTAGTTGATCAATAAAAAAACAATTGTATCGTGTGCTTCAGATTTTAAGGGATGGATTGTTAAGGCTCTTCCTAATTGTTGTTTCCTTGTGTAACAAAAGAGCTGTTGGTTTGTTGTGAATTTAATGCATTTTAAAAATAAGCACGCTTTGTTTTCAGCTTGAGAAAAGAACGCTCCTTTCCTCTGATGGTAGGGCAATTATGGTGTTCTCATCTCCAGGAACCAGCGAATATTAATGAGTGAAGATATTCAAGGCTGAGCATAACGAATCTTTGGAGGACATTGGATTCAAATTTGATTAGAACAGACATGAAAGTGTGCTCAGTTAAAATCTGATCAGCCAGGAGCTGCCAGAATAGTACAGCAGGCTGAGCGGACAAACGATTTATCGATCTATACATTAATACTCGAAGCACGTGTTGTTGTCTCAATCCATCTCACGACGTGGGTACAGAGGTACAGAAAGACTATTTTAATGTCAGGATCGTTAGAATGAGTGTAAAGCAGACCATATTCCCCCTGTAAGGAATTAGACAGAAGCAAACTGAAGTTATTCGGGCCTTTGAATGCACTACACAGCTCAGTATGAGGACATTTTAACAACCTACAATGCAACACAAGAACAACATGAAACCTAAATATATCAGTACAAGTTAAGATTGATGTTCTGTCTAGAAACAATCCTCAACTACAACCTTCTGTCTCCAACAATAAACTCAATATAGAATCCATTTTACAAGCTCGCCCTGAATCGCACGTGAGCTGCGCTATCTCATGAGTTTGCGATGGGAACCTTTTCAAAGGCTGCACTGAAACCCATGTAGACAATGTTTGCACTCTGCTGTCATCAATCCTTTCGCCTCCTTCAATTAGAAACATCTCAATCAAGTTGTAAGATACGATTTTCCTCAGTCCAAATAATGCTGTCTATCTCTATTCAGTCATTGCCTATGAAATGGATGCAATCCAATCCTTCAGTGTCGCCTTCATCAGTATCCATCACAGATATCAAACTCATAGGTCTATAGCTTACAGGCTTCGCTTTATGGCCATTCTTTAACAAAGTTGCAACATTAGCTTCCCTCTAACTCTCCTTGACTTCACTCGTGTTTATAGATGATGAAAAAGATTTGCTCGTGGTCCCACAATTTTCTTCATAACTGTCCAAACATTCGGGAATTAGACTTGATCTCGTCCTGAAGATTTATCGATCTATACATTTTCGAAGATGTTCAGGAGATCGACTTCTGTAATGTCAACCATTTCCAAAAAAAAAATTCCTGAGGCTAATCGCCTCCACATCTTTCTCCACTGATGAGAGTATTATTAAAACACTTCTAAATATATTTTAACTTATAACCTGGGGTTATTTCTTGCTGGGTGATGTGTTCAGCGGCACCAGTACTGAACCGACTTCGAACTTGAAACTGCGATGGAATCATGCAGTCGAACAATGCTCAAGGAGAACTCACATCGACCAGTTTCATGCTCTGGTAATGTTATTGCATGTTTCAGTCAGAACTGGGGAAAATGTAACCCGCTTGAACCTACTATTGCTTCCTCTCTCTTTCTTCTTTTCTGTTCACAGGAAGAGTGAGATCTGCAAAACCCTTATATTTATCCTTTATGGAGAATGCCATTGATGATCTATTGGAATCTTGCCATTGCCTGTATCAATACACTGGAAGAAGCCTCAGTGCCAGAAGTAGTATAAACAAAATACTTTCGGAACATGGACAAAATATTGAACAAACTTACAATAATTCGTCATTTTACAGATTACCTATTATCTAGAAAATGCGTTACAGTCATTATTCAGTCTGTAATTCTTTGTTTTTCTGTTCCTGAATCAGAGTTAGATTAATTCTGATGGGCAATCGACTGAATGTCGTGAACATTTTGTAAGGTCGCCACTTATGGCACCATCACATAGGCAAGATAGCCAGCTAATAATACTTAAGTGTTTAGTACAGAATTTTCTTAAAATGATAAGTAAAGACGAATGTAGGAACAGAAAATGTTTTGTTCCGTTAGAGAAATTACTCGAAATGACCCCTGAAACATAAAATTTCTTTAAAAACACTAAAATTACTTTTCTTTTAAGCAAGTCAAAAACAGCACCAAACGTGCCGATTGTATCGGGCAAAGTCGCCAAACCTCGCCACTTATCAAAATCCGAGGCATCACTTCCGTTCTCTGGGCCCTCGCCTCCTTCACAATGGCTTACAGCCTGCGACTCGCTCACCTCTACGTTTTCTGGTCTGGGATTCATCTACGGGACGTGCTTCCTGCCTCGGTCTGGCTTGGGACTCACGTCCTGAATGTACCAGCGACGGCCTGTGTCTGGGAGTATCCTCTCTATTCCGTCCAAGTAAGTTCAAGCCGTTAAATATTGTATGCGGGGCAGTGGGAAAAAAGTCGCAGGAAACAGAAGAAAAAGAATCAAAAGAGAAATGGAACCGGCGAAGTAGAGGGCTTCTTGTTGCAGCATCCAAAACTGCAGTCAACATGCAGTCAACATGTATTCATCAAATGTGTGATGCATGTTGGTGTATATGTGTGTCAACATGTGTGTATATCAGGATATGCATATTTATATGTGATTCTTTGTTAATGTGTCAGAATGTACGTATTTCTGTCCTTTGTGTTTCTGAGTTCGTTTGTGTGCATTTGCACGTCAGCATGTTCTCAAAGATAAACCATTCTGAACAAGTTTGCATTGTACAAATTATTTGTGAATTACCATTTCGCAATAAAATAGATATTTGAAGTTGTTTCAATGAAAACGATTGAATTGATTCAATCATTGAACTCGATCCAACCTCAGATCAATGTCATCGATCAGAACACCAACTAAAATTAAATATAAATTAAAATTTATTGTGATAGCCTCTGAAACGAAACAGTGACCTCTCCAGCCTTGGACAGAACAGAGATGAGGAGAAATTATCTCATATATATTCGAAACTGTAAATCCCTCCAAACATTTCGTGACGTTGAAAATTTAAGTCCAGTCATTGCGACGTAGGATAGAAGATGGAATGAGGGATAATTAGGTACTTGCAAGTAAGTCTGGTCGAGTTCACAATCAGGTCATTCACAGTCTTATTGAATGTTGGAACACGAAGAAATGGTCGAATATGCACTCCTACTTTTCAGTCTATGTTCTATCCCAACCTCTCGAACATTCAAATCAGGAGAAACAAATGTATTGTTCATTGCTTCCGCGTAATACATAGAAAAAGGAGGAAAGACTGAGTCCTTCCAGATAATTAGGCATCACTCTTGGAAAAAATCTCTTCTCCAGAACTCTTTCTCCCTTGCTTCGTTTGGAGGTCATGTACCAGAACTAGATTCACTGTGAATATAACCGTCTGCCTCAATCAGACTTTACTCATCAAATCCTCTTCCTCCCTTCAACTGATAATGGAAAGGGCTCAGAGAACATGTGATTTCATACAAGCCTCTTGGATTGTAAACTGAAGTGTTGTGACTTCTGACACATTCAACCCCAGTCGAGCACGAGCTCTTGCACATGTGGTCACCCAGAATGCAACACTTCCTAACACAGCTTCCAAGAGAACATTCAATGAGCTTCCAATAGCAATGCACGAAAATATAAGAAAACATGAAGGAGTGTGCCATTCATGCCATCAAATCTTTGTTAAATATGGCCATGGCTGACTCACCCTCGACTTCAACTCTGCTTTCCTGTCAACTCCTTGCTCCCCTCTACTCGAAGCCTAAAAGATCAATCTTTCTGCTCCGAAAGTACTTCAAATGATCGAGCATCCCTTCGTCTGTACGTTCGAACATTCAGTTGTTCACTGCTATCTTCAGGCTGTCATGATTTGGAGATGCCGATTTGAACTCTGGTTTACGAAGTTAAAAATCACGCAATACCAGGTTATAGTCCAACAGGTTAATTTGGAATCACTAGATTTGGAGCGCTGCTCATTAATCAGGTGGTATTGAAGCACAGGAATTTAAGACACAGAAGTTATAGCAAAAGTTTACAATGTGATGTGACTGAAATTATACACTGAAAAATACCTGGATTATTTTTTACATCTCCTATCTGTTAGCCTACACATGTTGCTTTCTGTTCTTTCATATGTAAATCACAAAACCTTTCTTTTTAATGTTGCATTGTTCAGTGAACTTCAACAAGTGGTGCCATATGAGCCCAGACAATGAATTGAAGGTGTGAGCTCTCCTGTGTGAGACTGTCTGTGCCACAATGGTCAGACTGATTGTAATTTAAACAACGGACTTACAGAATCGTATATGGATTCATGCAGTTGTGGAGTAATATAAACTGCATGAATCCATGTAAGATTCCGTAAAACCGTTTTTTTAAATTTGAATCAGTCTGTATATGCCCTCCTCCATTGATCACTGTCGGCCGTTTGGAAAAATGTTTTTATCATTCAGTGTGTGAATATCACCCTTAAACTTAAGATTTTAAAAAGTAATATGACCCTCTCATTCATCTCAACCACAAATACAATCGGGTGCAGAAAAACAAAATTTATCAGAAAACACAATCAACTCTATCACAGCTTAATTATGCTTTCCTGTGTACATGCAACATCACATAACGCCCTCTTCAAAAGTAAAAGTTTAAATCAAACACAGTTTCTTTCAGGAGAGCCGTCAGACAGACAGAGAATGAGAGAGGATCAGCCAAATCGCCATGTGCAGCAGCTTCAAAAAACTGACTGCTTGCTATATCAAACTAAACATCAGGCTGAACTGGCAAAAATGGTCTCTGTGTTTCATAGTACACGCGTTTGGTAAAGAAAAAACTTATAAAATTCTCAATGACATAAGTACAGACGTATCGGAACTTTAGATTTTACGACACTTTTGAAAAAGGACAACATTATACTGCTAATGAAGCAGTGTCTTCACACAACTCAACTAGTTTCTCAGGCACAATTACTTTTTCCCGCAATCAATATTAAATCTGTTTGATTCAGTTAAGTTTTTTGGAAATGCCGTGTTCTTATTACTCATTAAAATCGACTCCAACAGTTTGTTCACAATATACATTCGACTAAATTCCTTATGCCGTGTGCCCTCCTCCTTCAAAATGGGCATCATATTCGTAACTTTCAATCCATTGCAACCCTCCTGGAATCTGTTCAGTTCGGTATTTTTTTTTAATTATCAGAAAATTCTCTGTAACATCTTTTCCCAAACCCAGGAAACAGACCAGCATGATGCAGTTGGTGGCTTGACTTGTTGTCATGTAGGTTGGCCTGAAGACAAGATCTGAACGTCGATGAATTATTTTCGGTATTTTTGCATGTCCAATGTTACTACAAATGCAAAATATTTGTTTGACTTATCTGCAACATATCCTGCTCTTGTCCAGAATTTCTCTGTCTCATTTTCCAAGTGTTGTAACAAACCTTTTACAATTCTCTTTCTTTCTTTTATTCTCACATCGAATATTATGCTATCTTTCTTTATTTTGTTTTGTCACTTTACGTTCCTAATTACATTTCTATCACTTTATCCACTTTACATCGGACAACTGCGGGCTTCTAAATAAGGGCATACCAATCCTGTGGCCAGTGAGCAATTTCCATTACCTTGCACACGTTAATTTCGAAGCTCAGACATGACAGCACAGTACAAACCCTTCAGTAATTGACGCTGCGCCATCCTGTGAAACCAATCTCAATCCATCTGAACTACAGTATTTGATTCTCGTCCACATGATCATCAAATGTCCATCGAAATGGCCGCAAAGTTGACGAATCTACAACTGTTGCAGGCAGTGCATTCCACGTTCCAACTGCTCTTTGAATAAGGAAACTACGTTTGACAGTTGTCTGATATCTGCCATCTCACAATTTAAAGGTCTTACCCGTCGTGCTAGCCACCACCATCCTTGGAAATAAAAGGCTCTCACTGTGCCTCTGATGTATGTGTCTCCATAAAGTCACCTCTCAGCATTCTCCTCTCTTCGGAAAACATCCTCAAGTCCCACAAACTTTCCTCGAAAGACATTCCCTTCATAGCAGACAGCATTCTAGTAAATTTTCTCCGAATCCTTTCCAAAGCTTCCACATTTGTCCTATAAAGCGGTGCCAAGAGTGGCCACACCAGAATTGTTTGCAGCTGCAGCATGTCCACATTCTTCCAAAACTCACTTATTTTACTAATAAAAGCTAAAACACCGTATGCCTTCTTAAAAACCCTATCAAACTGAGGGGAATCTTTGAGACACCGATGCGCATGGACGCCAAGATCTCTCTGCTAATCTACATTCCCAAAAATCTTACTCTTCCCTCAGTAATCTACATTCCCATTACTCCTTTAAACGTGAATCCAGCTCACACTTTTCTGCATTAAACTCCATGTTTCACCTCTCAGAACCGCGCTATAAGTTCCTTTAGCACTATCCAGAATTATACTGACCCAAGTCCACACATTTACCAACCCATTTTTTCTGTGCATTCACCCAGGTCGTTTGTAAAAATGACAAACAAAAGTGTACTCAAAACAAATCCTTCTGGAACTCAAATAGTAATTGAACTCCATGGTGAACATTCCCCATCAATTATTACTTTCAGATCGACATTTGTCTGTGGCGAGGGATAAAATCATTGCAGGGAGTCTTAGAGTTGAAGAGCACGGAAATCGGCCTTTCTGTCCAACCAGTCAATACTGAACATAATTCCGATTTGAATTAATTTTTCCTGTCTGTTCCTGCTCAATATCCCTTCAAACCATTGTTGATTATGGATTTAGCCATAAGTATGGTACATATTGTTATTTTGCCCACACCAATCGTTTCCTGAGGAAGTTCTCTCGACACATGAAACATCCTCTGCAGAGAACAAAATGGCTTTCATGTCTTTTTCAAATCTGTCCAGTCTAACTTTTACATATATGCACAGTTGTCTTGAAATTCCCCTTACCCGGCAAGGTCCTACTGACATTAACTTAGTAAGACTGTAAACAGATCATTTTATGGCCTCCTTACACCAGTGAAAAAGCTACAGCCAATCCATCATTTCTTTACAATCAAACATTTTATACACCGCAACATGTTGCTAAATCTAATCTGAATCCTCTCCAGATTAAGAATATTCTTCTTATAACTGAGTGACAAGACCTAAGTACAGTATGCCGAAGTGGACTCACCAATTTCCAGTGCAACGCTAACATGAATTCTCTACTCCCATACTCAGCAGATTGAGTTATGAAGCCAAGCGTTCTGAGCACCTTTTTAAAGTCCTGCATTTGTCTGTTAAACCAAAACGCAATGCATTTTTCCAGATTAAATTCGCTGTGGGAGATTACGCTGGAGTCTGATGCTGCAATTTAATAGCGCATTCGATACTGATTAATGCAGGGACATTCTGTGCAGTAGGAAGTGGAAACTAAAATTAGGTTACACAAAAATGACGAAACACTACGTATGTGATTTATATAATGGCTAGGACATTGACATCACCATTTTGACATTGTTCGAGGTTTCACCTGATTGAGCACCAAAACACTGGCAAACAAAGCCTCAGCAATACACCAAACACAGCTCTCTCACCATCTCAATCTGTGTGTGGAATTCAACATGGCATTAAGGATACTGCACTACAGTGATACATCATATTCTTGAGCTTACATCCTGAAACCGGCGTGCAGATTTGTCGATAGTTTTGTTTTGAAATATATAATTATCTTGGAGGTTCTCCAGAGGGGGTTTTCTCACTTGTTGCCTCAGATGAGCAGGCTCACTGTTCCTTGAAGTTGGAGTTGTAGGTACAGAGCAGAATGAAGATTGAACTTGGTATACTTGCCACTTCGGTCAGTGCAGTGAATGTATGAGTTAGGAGGTCGTATTCCAGTCAGACATGATCTTGATTTAGCTACGTTTGAAACGATGCACCCAATTCTTGTCTACTTGCGACAGGAAGGATGTTGTGAAACTTCAAGTGTACAAAAAAAGATTTTCAAGTATTGTGGCAAGGTTGGAGGGTTTGCCTAATGCGGTGAGTCGGAATAGACGAGGGCTATATTACTTCGAGTGTCGGAGGCTGAAGAGTGATATGTAGAAAGTTTGGAAATTAAGCATGAGTGTAGATAGTGTAAATAGCCAAGGTGTTTTCCCGAGGATAGGATGTCCAAAGCTAAAGGCCATACGTTTGTTATGACAGGGAAATATTTCAAACAGACCAAATGAGCAATGTCTTTATGCAGTAGGTGGTGTGTGTATGGAATGAATTTCCAGACGAATCGGTTAAGGCCGGTATCATTACAATATTTAAAATGGGTCGGTACCTGTATTTGAAAAGAAAGGATTAATTGGGAAATGAGCCAAATGTTGACAAATGGGGTTAGCTTTATCTAGGTTATCTGGTCTGCATCGGCAAGTGGAACAGATTCGTCTGTTCCGGACTGGGAATCCGTGCTTGGGTGGACATAGTGAAGTTGAAGTTGAAGGGCTGGACTGTACCTTTAAAAGAGAACGAATATTGTTCTGAACTTAGAAATTGGAAGAACTTTGCCTCTGTTTAGGTGGCAGTCGCAGAGTGTACAGAACAGTTGAATAATTTCACTCTTGGTTTTGAAGGAGTTGAGATGTGTTCGTTTTGTGACAACAAATCGAATTGAAGCAATCAATTGAAAATATGTCACCATACGCTAAAATGCAATCAAGTTTGAATTTACTGTTTTTATAATATCGAACCAATGAGATTGTCGGATACTAAGCAGCTTTAAAATGTGGACATTCAGAAAATTAATCAGACAGCAATTAATATTGAGATAGAAACTTGTGTAGAGCTATCATCTAGTTCTCCTAGAAATGAGAAAACACTCTTTCTCCATGATCCATTTCAAATGGAACGTACTTGTATTAAAGAGAAAAATACCGTCCAGTGAGATCCTCATCCAGAAAAAGAAAGACAAAGCTGAAGACAGCAGTTGCATGGTTTGGAAATTCAGTTGATGTTTGTTTAGTAAGTGTGTAATTGAAACAGTCATGATTTTGAAGTGACGGTGTTGGACTTGAGTGTACAAAGTTAAAAATCCCACAACGCCAGTCTTTTGTTCAACAAGTTTATTTGGAAGCATGATCTTTTGGAGTTCATAGGAAACAGAATTCTTGACAAATACCATAATGTGATGTTTCTGAAATTATATGCTGAAAAAAAGATGTGGATTGTTTGTTAAGTCTGTGATCTTTTAGAATGGGCATTCTTTAGAATTTGATCGCAACCGTGTATTGAGTAGTGTTTGAGGCATATGCTGAGCAGTTCAGAGAAAGGAATGCATGGAGTTGTGAATAGTCATGTAATAATCACTTTTACAGTTCAAATACATTGATGCTACTTCCTTTAAATAGTGGCATTTTGGAGCTATCTGTCACTCATATTTCAAACAGATTGCAATCTTTACCCCGCGTTTGATTTAATTTAAAGGGGGATGCACTCCTGTGCCATAACTGTATAACTGGTGGAAAGCGACCAGTTTTCCACGGGTGAGCTGCGGTGTGATGAATAAATGTATAAAATACGGCATAATCTTCAAAATATGCATATGAATAAATGTACAAAATACTCCGTAATCTTCAAAGTAAGCAGTTGAAGATTATTTATCTTGATAGTGTCTAACGATGTTTTAATGGTTACTGCTTGCCTTTTGAGGTCTGAGGGCAAGGATGAGTTACAAATGATTTTTTTGGAATCTTTTGTGGCAGAATGTACAACCCAAAACCTCCGAACTGGGAGGCTGACATCATGATTCTCATGCCACCCTCTTGTTTTGTCAGTTCATGGTTGACATGATAGTAACCTTGAATCCACATTCTTGCCTTATCCGAAAATCTGCTCACACCTTGCTGACCAAGAAAATGTTTACCTCTGCCTTACAAAATGTGCCCAGTGTCGTCTTACACCTCATTTCACATGGAGAGTTCAACAATTTCAACACTCACAAAAGGGAAGGTCCATCACTATTTTCAATAGGTGACATCCACACTTTCCAGTATCCCACAACATGTTTGTAAAACTTTTTTCAATGTACTCTATTCAACGTGTGAAATCTGATTCACAACTCAGAAATATAAAAGCTCAAATGGAACCCTCACCATTGCAAATTTCCTCGCAATCACTTGTTATAAAATCTAAACGGTGCACTTTTGAAGATCACTGAGGTTCCTTAGACAACAACCTTCTAACACTAGAGATCCACCAATCCTGAATGACATTTGCTGCTGATCGATGGGAACACCATAACTATCAATCTCCGCCACCCCCCCAAGCTGCTTGCAATCCTGATTTGGGAATAGATCATTGTTCCTTCAGAAATGCTGGGGTAATGTACTGCAACTCTCCACTGAATTGTATTCTCGTAATATCTATCGAGGTGTTTGCAGACCGATAAAACAGCCGACTAGATATTTTCACAAGCTTTATGGAATGTATCGTAAGTGCTGTGCGAGCAAATGGCGTGCATATCTCATGTACGGAATGAATTCAAGACAAGGTACTTCGTTCACTGGTGTTTCTCAGAAAGTTTCTCATCCTACCCAAGAGCCCAGAATGAGTCAGTACACCTCGCCTGGAAAAGGTCACCTCCATCACTGAATTAATACAGCTTCGGTTAATATCCCGGTAGTTGTTGGAAAATCACCTACTCCTGCTATAGATGTTCTAGATTTAAGAAAAAAAAACAAAAAAAAACAGAGACCTTCATGGCCAATGTGTGCACCGGCATCGTCTTGGTATGGAACAACATGTTTGCTTAAAAGTGGGGACACATTGCTGATTCTTCTATGTACAAAATTTACCGCAGTCAGTGCTCCTATTTCTCAAATTTGTCGCGGAAGGGTACCTGCAAATCTTAGGATTCAACAGATGAGACCAAATTGCCACACGTTCCTGACGTGCCCCAACCCCATTTTGCTCTCTCATTGCAGAGTTTCTCCTTTCTGCAATCTTCACTCAATTTGTCACTCACTTTACAGGTCCGCAGACAATTGATCTATAAGCTCAAGCACAACTTTGCGGAAAACATTCATTATGCCGTCACT
This sequence comes from Hemiscyllium ocellatum, assembly GCF_020745735.1. Classification (NCBI taxonomy): domain Eukaryota; kingdom Metazoa; phylum Chordata; class Chondrichthyes; order Orectolobiformes; family Hemiscylliidae; genus Hemiscyllium; species Hemiscyllium ocellatum. The sequence goes on from NW_026867631.1 coordinate 528,336, forward strand.
TTGCCAAGTTTACTATATCACACAAATAAACAGGATGATCACGCGGTGTTGATCGGAACAACAACCTTTGGTGTCTTTGCTCTCTTGTTAATTTCCCTTGCCGAAGCCTTATGGTCTGGTGTCCCATTGCTGTCAGGAATGTGAAAATTGGACACATCATCTCCCCATAGAAGTGGTTGATAATATACGTCACACCACCTTCTCAAGTCCAGCAACTCTAATATCAACTGCAGTGGTGCCGAGAAGGAAACCAACACACCCAGGGAGATGAAAAAAGGGACAGGAATTCACTTTAGGCAGGATATTAGATTGATGTGGAAATGGCAAAGAGTTCAGGAAATGGTCTGAGGCGGAAAGCGATTTATTTTTCTTTTGGGAAACTTGTATGACATTTTGGAAACATTGGAAAGACGATGTTGGCTCTCTTGCATTTCCGGGAATCGAGTGGCACGTTTGTGTGAAATCTCAGATATCTGAAACTGGGTAAAGGACATGAATGCACCAGATTTAGAAAATTAAACTTATTAAAATCTCATCGAGTTAGGTGTGACCACAGACTTGTCTTAAATTACAGCAGTTGCAAAGGAATTGTGACGATTTGAGACGAAATCCCCAAAGGACAAGCCAGGGACTCTGTGTTGAAACTATGTGAAGGGCTTATATCCAAAACGTCTGTTCTCCTGCTCCTCGGATGCTGCCTGACGTGCTGTGCTTTTCCACTGGCAAACCTTTCGACTCTAAGTCACCAAATTCTGCCCTCCATCCTTTCACCGAGAGTGTTCTTGTTGGAAATAATATGTAGACAAAAACTAAAGTCACAGCAAGGTCGCTCTGGGTTGTAACGAACAGTTTAGTTTATCCTCAGATATTGCCTTCCAAGATGATTATAACAGAGTTTGTGAACGGAAATTATGGCAGTTGCTGCTGTCCTTTTAGAATTTCAACAACTAAAACAGTAATACAGTGCAATTTTGTTTATAGGAATTTCAGCCAGATAGAGACACTTACCAGGAACACCAAAAATGGCGAGGATGGGATAGTAACCAGCTTGAATCACCCAAATGACAGACAAGATTTTCAGTGATAAGGATGCCCAATCTTGAGAAAGATACAAAAGACCCCAGGATAGCCTTCTGTCCATTGTTGTTGTATTACGGTCGAGCATTCTCTGATTGTGATCCCTTGTGGAACATTCCAGTCTGTTGTTCTCACAGTATAATTATTCGTATCTCACTGTTTCGAGAGATGCTGATTCCCTGTTAGTGCAGGATGTGATTTCCACTGATGAGCGGCTTTTGCCCAAAGGGTCGACTTTCCTGCTCCACGGATGTTGCCTGATATGCTGTGCTTTTCCAGCACCACTCTAACCTAGACTCTGAAATCCCGAATCTCCAGTCCCTGTTTTAAGCTTTGATTTCTACTGACTATCTGACATAAGTCATTGAACGGAGTCCTTTATGAACAGAGGAGAGAAAATCTCCAGCGACACTGTTAAAATCCATGGAGATTAGCATTCATTACAATCACCGAAGAAAGCTCGACTTAACTCCTTGAAATCTGACACCTTTTCTATTAAAATGAAACCTTATAATTACCCAGTCTGAATGGAAGGTATTGATCAATACGGGAAGCATTGGTGGAAATAACAGAGGAAATGACCATCATCGTTCTGTCTTCCATTGATGTGGGCATGCATTATTGTTAAATGAATTTGCGAATTTAGAGAAGAAGCTCTGCAATCATTGATTAGAAAGCATATCATTATCAGGAAAATGAAACAAACTGGAGATGTGTTTCTCAAATTTTACCTGGAGAATTACTTTCAGTACACTGAGACAATAGGCCAAAGGGCCCGTTTTTGGCCTGCATATCTTTATGGCTCAAGACGAATCAGCACAAAATATAGTCGAATGTCAATTAATTGGACTTGCTTCGGAAAAGAAAAAGTCCCATTTATAAAAGGGGATTGATTTTTTTTACATGATGTTGATTAAATAAAAAATGCGGGTAGTGAAGGAAAATGGCAGTTCTTTTGATATTCTCCAGTCATCACTATTTCAGCACTGCATTTTTGAAATAATATCACATAATTCGAATGTACAGTGGAGTGAAGCAGCACTGAGGAATGAAGAACGAGTTGTGACAACAGAAATAAGACTGAGGAAGTTGAAATCAGTGAGCAGAAAAAGTCTGACTTTATGGGAAAGCTAATTACTACATTTGTATTATCTTTAGACACAGTTTACTTAACTGGTTCGTGGGATGATGTACATTTCGAATGCATATTTTGCACATGCGAAATTTTTGTGATGGGCTGATACGAGCTAGCGTTTATGTAAATGCGCAGAGATCGTTTTAAGACGTAAAAGTGATGAAATGATTTGACAGGCGACTTTTGAGATAATATCGCTCCATGTAAGGGTGTTAGAACTGGCTCACACAGTTTTAAATGTATGCTCACCAACTTTTAGGCGAAGGTAAGGAGTTACTTGTTCTCTCAAATGTCATTTGTACCTGACACGCCTCTGTCCAGAGAGCAATGAATGAATTTGATTCTTGTTTCAATGGTGAGTCAGGGATTGTGTGGAACAATTTTGAGTTGCTGAATGATCTGCATCTGTTCCGATATTTGCTCTTATGTTACAACGTTTTGTTTTTAATTGACGTGAAGAAATACTGTTTAATTAAGGACTCTTCTTTTACATAGATGCAACAGTAATCAAGTTTGGGATTCAAAGCTGGGCTTAATTCTTTCGTGATCAAAGCACTCAATGTTTACTTCGAACAGACAGAAAGGGGTGTCCAGCCACAATGGGATTACTCGTGATTCTCTGAATACGTCAGTAGGCTTGAGACACTCAATGGTCATCTGCTGCTCTTAAAATATGTTGTTTGTTTAATCGATCGTTGCATCCTGCCACTGCGGCCGCAGAATAGACTATGGAACCACCCAGCATGGGTACCCTCGGAAAGAATACTTATTTCCACTGAAATATTAAGCAGGAACGGGGTTATAGAATTAAACATATTTCAGCAGACTACACAGTACATGATGAGTTCTTTATAACTGCAAAATCAAGGCAAAGGGTTCCCCGCATAGCCAGAGGAAGTAGAATGAAGGGAGAAACGTGGAAATTTATGGGTTGTGTAGCTGTAATGAGTGGATAAAATTGAGTCTTGTACTTCCTCAAGCCTGCTGCAGTTTTCCATATGATGTGATTGATCATTCATCTCAATGTCCTTTGCCTGTTTTCTCGCCTTACTCTTTGATCTATTTCACTGCAAGAATTATGCTTTTCTCCACATTGATACCAGTCACTAATTTGGTTTCAATCAGTTTCTGTGACAGAAATTTAAAAGGGCTTGATAGTCTTGAGCAAGAGACAATTCACTAACTCCATCCACCAGTCTGCATTTTATTAAAATTTCAAGCCAAAAGGGGCGATGCTCATTCTGACATTTAGGTTTACTTTTGTCGACAGTTTAGGTAGGATGTAATAGTTTGGAGATGGTGTGTTGTCTATTACAACCTACACTGCAAGTATTGTATGTTTCTTTCGGCAGATGCTTTTGCCAGATGACAATAAAAGAAAATTCATTTTTACCTTGTAACCTTTAATTACTGTCCTCATTGCTCATGGTGCGGCCTGCTCCACGCAGAACAGCACATCCAGATTTCCTTATTTTCTTAGGAACATAAGAACCAAATACACTAGTCGGCCATCTGGCCTTTCGAGCTTGCTCCACCCTTCAACATCATCATGGTTGATCATTTTGAGGACTCAGCTCCACTAACCGGTGCTCTGACGATATCCGTTAATTCCTTTGTTATTCAAAAATATCGATCTTGACTCTAAACTTGTTTACTGCAGTAGCATCAATTACATCACTTGGCATGTAAATTCATAGAATTTTAATATTATTGGAGAGGAGGTTTTTTCTCAATTCAGTGCTAAATCTTCTCACTCTAGTTTTGAGTCTGCCCTCTTGTCCTTGTTTCCCCAACCAATGCAAACATCCAGTCTGCTCCTATCTTATCTGTTACCTTCATAATGATATATGTTCTTTTTAGATCGGCCCTCACTCGACGAAATTATAAAATCACATAATCCTAGTCTAGCCAGTATCTTCTCATCAGCTAATCCACTCAACTCCGGAAACAACCCAGTGAACCTTTCTAAATCTTCTCGATTTCCAGTCCACCCTTTCTCAATTAAACAGACCAGAATTTGCAAAGAAGATACAGGCAATCGAGAGGGTGTCGAGGTGATTCACGAGGTTGATTCTGGAATTGAGCGGATT